>NC_051183.1:136391284-136436353 GCF_013339695.2 Rhipicephalus sanguineus | reverse complement strand
ATCTTATTGATCACGACAGGTCAGAACATACTTCGCGCATCGGAGCCGGTATAAAAGATTAGCCGCGTATCTGCGTGCTCCGCTGCAAATGTCGTCTAAAGACGATAAAAGAGGCGCTGCGTGAGATATGGACGCCATCTGGCAATACGTCGGGAAACATGAGTGCTGTGTTGCGGGCTAGTAGTCCCGGCGCAGCAGCAGGCGAAGACCGGCGGTGACCAACGCGACCGGCGGGGACGCCAGCCACCCGAACACGCGGTTTGGCGCGAAGCGCTGGAGCAGGAGAAACGTCCGCACTCTACGAGTACTCTCCACACACTCTTTTATTTACACGTCGCCTGCGTAAAACGGGAATGCCAGAACGGCGCCCCATGGCATTCGTACAGTGCAATACAGAACCGAAACCGAAACACAACAATGAGCTCGTGCAGAGGGCACGGAGGAAGGCAAGTTTCAGTGCAGTCGCATTTTCAGCGCAGCTTAATAAAGTAGGGTCTTTGGAATTAATTATGTATGTTTTTTCTATTAAAGGAACACACCACCTAATAATTACCTAGTGATGTTGCGCCTCAGATATGCGTGATATTTACTTTTTGATCGACAACCTTTCACAAGTATGAACAGCCGTACCAGTTCAAGATGGCTGGCCCTTGGGCAAGTGGTTCAACTTTGGCGACTTTGACCGAGTGGCTGAATCGAGTGACGTGCCGACAAACACAAAGACAGACAGACCAAAATTTCTCCGTTTAAGTATCCCAAGAAAGACTATCGTCTTTAAAAGCACAACTGGCTGTTGGGCTAGTTGGTACATTACTTGAGATAAACTATACACTGAGCCGCCACTACAACAAAAAGACAGAAGAAACAGAAGGGGCGTTATTAATACTTGCAATGCTGTGCAGCTCCTTATCTCTACACTATCGGCACCGCTTCTGGATGCCGCGGGCCACAGGAACGGCCGCCGAAGCCCAACACAGAGTCGACGCGCATAATTGCAACGATGCGGGCGTTGTCAACCGAAACGTGCGCCGCCAAATCAAACGGCCCTCCGCCTGTACTCCTGCAATAAGCATGTGCATAGCCGAAACGCCAAGACCACCCAAGTGAAACGCAAGCTTACCTAATCGCGCTGCGATTTCGCGCATCGGGCTCGCGCTGCCGCCACCTTACTTCGCCATAGACGCAGTCACTCCGGCGGCGGCCTGCTGCTGGGGCCTATGCAGTTAAGGCGCTCTGTCAGCGTCTGTCACAGATCCCGTCGTACCTCCGGCAGCAAGTCGCAAGCCATCCCTCCCACACGGGGACGATTGGTAAAAAAATCCAACATCACGGCCCACTGTTCGGCGATCTGCCGACATAACCACAGAACACCTACATAAAATAACCGGAGAAATAACGATTGCGGCAATGGTCCACGCTAGCTTGGCTGGCTCGCTTATTGGCTAGAAAATTTACTATGGCTTCGTCGCTCATCTCCAAAAATGGCCCTAATTGCTGACGGTATCGTCTGCTTCACGGCTTTAAAATTAAACGCATCACTTTTCTTTTTTTTGTCGTTGCTTTACAATTCAATAAACAAAATGTTACTTGATTGCACGTTTCTTTGTATTTTATGTCCCCTTCACGTCACGTTTCGCAAGCATTTTATGCGTTTGCATCATCATTGTGTACACGTCACGCCTACGTCAAATTCGGCAGAAAATGGCGGAAGTCCAGAATAGCACCCCGTATGCATCGCGTAATAATTAGAGTACGCTTTACGGGTAGTTTCGCGGAACGTACTGTTTTTTCACGAGCGCTCTTTAGATAATGCGTCTTGCTCACAAAAACGTGCTACCGGAGAGTATCACTTGCAGTGTCGTTCATCGATCCCTTTTAGAAGCTATCTGCGCAATTTTAGTCTTGCAACGATGATGCTTTACAACCGAAACTGTGCTACTCTTAGTTAAGCCGATAGTGAAGTGGGCGCAATCCAGCTGTTTTTATTAAACGTGTGCTGTGTAAATGTGCTAAAAATGAGCTGCCTGAGCTAGCGCTACGCCTGCGATGTAAAGGGCACTGGCGCGCGTACTGTTTACATATGTGCCAATATATGTATTATTTGCAGCTGGATGCTCCGTGTCCAAATAAATATGGGGACCTCAAACACTGAAATGAAAGCAAAAAATTCTGGCCAGGTGTTGAACACCGTGCCTAATAAGCGCACCCCCACACAAAGCTCGCGCCTGCCTTCAACCCACCTGCGTGTCACGCAAATTACGTTCCTAAAATGAAATAGGTGGGCATTACACTACAGAACACACCCAGTTAATGTACTTACTCGCGCATTTTCACTCGGCTCCTACTTTTTCTGCTTGAATCACAGTTATCCACTCGCCGCGAAGCTGAAAGTACCACACCAGCACTGTTCCCGTGGCGCGTCCTGATCGTCGCAGACAACGCCAAGTAAAATCTCCTGTTGCGCTGCTTGTTTTGGCATCCATAGACGACGCAGTAGTGCCCAGACGAGCTCTAATACTGAAGCAGCGCGAACGGGTACTTTTTCGCATTTTAAAGCCTCAGAATTGCACCTTGCTCTGCTTACTTGGCGCAACCCGCACGTGCCTTGGCAGCCCGATCAGCCCGGCGTCTGGGTGCGAGAGTATGCGCTCGGCTCGCAAGCAGCCTGGGTGCGAGACAGGCGTTCTCTAGTGTATACTCATACAAGCATGTAAATGAGAAATACCTCAACTTCTTAATAGGAAATCACAGACCATCTTTTCGCGCTTTCTAAATAACTTTGCTGAAAAATGTCTGTTGTTTTGACGAGTTCTATTAAAATTAAGCTAGAATTAGACTATTCTTTTTTGCAGTCGCTGGTCACAACGGCAAGTATTATTGGACTTGTTTAAAATGAATACTTCACTATTTTCAACATTAGTCGCTCAAAAGAAGAGCAAGGGTCAAATAAGCAGCTTAAAATAGTTGTGGAGTCGCTTGACCCTTCGGTGTGGGTCATTTGACCGACGTAGGAGGGTTACCGTCTATAGTCGTCTGACTTCTCAGATGTGGTAACGTGATACTTCGGAAAAGAGACCTTGCACTCTTCCTAGAGGGTCAGGGGACTCTTCTAAAGCGAACCGACAATGACCCACCAAGAGAGTCACCATGACTATTGAAAGAGAGTCGTATACGTGGCAAGTCAGAACTTCTCGAAAAGAGTCACGCATACTCTGTTTTACAGCGAAAGCTGTTATGAGATCACAACAAGGGCCGTTTTTGGCGCCGTAGTTGTCCGCCACCGCCGGTGTCCGTAGCCACTATCGCTCGAAATAAGAAAACAAATTTGACAGATCCCACGTACCGTGGGAATCGATGTTATGCGAAGCATGCGCGGGATGGTGACTGTCGCATAATTTTTCACATTGAGGGAAACGTTACGGAATAACGCTAGAGAAATATGGAAGTGGTATACGCACACTAATATGTTGAAGAGTCGCATATCTATTATATAACCAATAACCAGTTGTTTACAGTTGCGTAGCGATGGCAACAACATGGGTGTTACCAACACCAGGCGCGGTAAGCTGATATGTAGTGCTTATATTCTTCAATACTGGATAGCGTGAATCCGAACAGGACAAAGAGGGAACACAGATGCACAGGACAGGCGTTACTGGCAACTAAGCTTCATTCAGGAAAGTTTCCCTAGATATATAGACCATAGAGTTTCCTACAATATCAACTAGATGGAACTCTGGCGCTAGTGTCTATGGGAGCTGCAACGCATGACGCTTCAGCCAGCATGTGAATGATGGGTAGTACACAAATTTGTCTAAACTTCGTTCTTTCGGCTCCGTTTGGCTGCGCGGCGCCTGTATCCGCTTTGTCGCAAAACGAAGTTCAGCTAAAGTCAGCAGTTCCACTTCACCACATTAACTTTTTTTAGGCTCACCAATTCAAATCTGGTCACGGAGTTCACAACGATCCATTCTTATATCCGAAAGATAACCAAAACACAGCAATAAATAAAGCCACAAGTACGTTTGAAGCCGCAAGCACGAAGACTAGGCAAATTTGTGTACTACCCATCATTCTCATGGTAGCTGAACGATCGCAGCGCCAGAGTCCCCTCTAGTTAATGTTACGAAACGCTATGATATACACAACCGAGTGGCACGCGCAGGCGCACTGCACGTAGGTTGCAGTCACAATTACAGTTGTTACGCTTGTACTTGTCCGTTATGACGGAGAACGCACGCACGTTTCACGAACCCGTATGTATGTGCAGAAGGGGCTCTTGACAGTTCTTGAACAAGGCCATCATCGCCGTGATCAGGGAGCACCAGCAGCTGGACCGGACTTGTTAATCGGATCCGTTCGTGATCACGGCTACGAGGAGACTATTGTAGTGAAGTGCGAGGTATTGTGCAGCTGGTGGAAATCCTGGATGCCTCTTAGGATGAAATGATCTATGATGCCTCCTGTCGTCGACGTGGCATCAAGGTCTTTTGATGCCCTCTCCACATCCAATCCGTCTTTCACGCAGTATCCGGACCGAGCGTTGTTGGGTCTTCATAAAACAGTGTTGATGTCACCGGTAATCATGAGAGGCGTGGCTCTTTCAGCAGATTTATTGTAGAAAGCATTGACTTCGGTTTGTGCGTAATCCACGTTGCGGACCCCGTGGACGAGTCGGTGGTAGTTGAGCGTCTTCCAGGGGTGTTCTGTCTTCAGTTACCTCAATTTCGTTGCGTCCACCGCGGTGGTGTAGCGGTTAAGGTGCTCGGCTGCTGACCCGAAGGTAGCGGCTTCGATCCCGGCCGCGGAGGCCGCATTTCGATGGAGGGAAAATGCTAGATGCCCGTGTCCTGTGCAATCTCGGTACACGTTAAAGAATACCCGGATGGTCATAATTTCCGGAGCCCTTCGCTACGGCGTCTCTCATACCACAATGCGGTTTGCGGACATAAAACCCCAACGATTATTATTATTATCACTTTCCTTGCGTGTCAATGTGTATGCTCGCGGTTACTGTGTTAGTTAAGACTCTGTATCACCTGTGGCACATAACCGTATGTGCCGCTCGTGACTGAGAGAAAGGGTTTAATGACGTATGCGACAGGTATTTTGCGTTATTCATGCCATGACCAATGAATGGTGTTCGTCATACACTGATCCCCTGCTATGCCATTTTTCGTAATTACAAGTTATGGAGACAACTATGAGAGCGCCCAGACGTAGGCGGCTAGATAGATAGATAGATACGTAGATAGAAACGGGCAAAGTGCCTGAGGTTCGCTAACAAATGCTTCACACTTAAAATATCCAGGATGGAGCGAGGGTCGAACCGGGGCCCTCTGCGTGTGAGCCCAGTATTCAACTTTAGAGCCATACCCGTGCTTGAAATGCTTTGCAGAATGAACCTATACAGACTTCATGTCGGGAAGGAACCACATTAACATATGCAATGTAGCGTGGTAGAAGATTAAAATAACAACCAAGTGTCACACAATGCGAATTCTGTAAGCAGGCGTCACACAATGCGAATCGCGCAACGACTGGGTTGTTGGATGCCCACAAACCGCGCCTCATTGTTCGAGAAGGTTCGCGGTTATTGTAGATCATTTTGTTAAGATTGCGCGCAAGAAGCGAACACTCGACCTTATTCTAGACATTGCGCGACAACCAGCGATAACGCTGGAATATTCTAGGGCACATGCATAAATGCCGACGCGCTTCACTGCTTGTCAGTTGATCGACGGTCGACGCTCTGTTCGCCGCTATCAGTGTATTGCTGTAGTTTGACTTTCACTTTCTCGGCCACAAGTTCGGCCAAATAAAGAGTTTCATCTCGGACGTGCTGATTGCTGCCTTCGTCGACGTCACGGCCATGTGACATCTGGTGGAGGTGCTGTTCGTCCATGTTCCGGACGCCCCCGTCAAGCCGTGAACCAAGCCCGAGTCGCAAAGAAGACGTCGACGCCAAGGCCGAGCAGCGAGGAAGCCGCAGGCAACAAGGTCTACCGCCAGAGTACGGGCCTCTACCTGAAAATACCCGGCAAACAAAGTCCCTGACCTCGACCACAGCGACGATGACAGACGCTGTGCCGCCCGCACCGATCCTTCAACGAACACCCAAGGAGCCCCCAACCTTCCGCGGATCGTCATTCGAAGACCCGGAAAGCTGGCTCGAAGTCTACGACCGAATCGCCGTTTTCAATGCTTGGACCACCGAAGACAAGCTACGGCATGTCTACTTCGCCTTGCGAGACGCCGCTCGCACCTGGTTCGAGAACCAAGAGCGAACCCTGACAACGTGGGACACATTTCGCACCAGTTTCCTCGCTACATTCACGAGCGTCATCCGCAAGGAGATGGCCGAAGCGCTGCTTGAAACTCGTTCGCAGCTGCCAAACCGAAACGTGGTGCTCTTCACAGATGTGACCAGACTCTTCCGCCACGGAGACCCCGAAATGCCGGAAGACAAGAAAGTTCGCTTCCTTAAGCGATGAGTAAAGCAGGAGCTGTTCGCGGGTCTGATGCGTAACCCACCGAGTACTGTCCAGGAATTCATCTCCGAAGCGACAACGATTGAAAAGACGCTGGAGATGCGCACCCGACAATTCAATCGCCGCTCGACGCCAGCTTACGCAGAAGTTCAATCATTCTGCTCTGATGACCTGCGTGAAACGATTCGAGTGATCGTGCTGGAGGAACTGCGAAAGCTTTTAACCCCGCCGGAGCATCGAGTGGATTCAATCGCCGACGTTGTCCGCGAGGAAGTCCGGCAATCGCTTGGAATTCCCGAAGCGCCGCAGGCTCAGCCGGAAGCCATGAGCTCTGCTGCTGCAGCACGACGCAACGCCCCCCTACTCGCCCGCGTCAAGACGCCGCGCCGCCGCAGCAGTTCCGCCGCCAGGCACCGCCGCCACCACCGACGCCATACCGGCCGCCGACAGGACAAAGGTGTGCCCCACGAAAGACCGACGTTTGGCGTACGCCTGACAACCGCCCGCTCTGCTACCACTGTGGGGAGGCCGCCGCTGCCAGTACCGACAGATGGGGCTACGCGGATTCGCCGTCAACGCGCCGCACCCGCAGCCAGGCGAACGGCCTCGCGACATCGACGACTACCTCACCGGAACACCGTGGCAAGAACGACGACCTTCCCGCTCGCCGTCGCCCGACCGCTACATGACACCGCAACGCCGGCAGTACACTGGCCCAAACCGCGGCCGGTGGCCTAGCCCGTATCCGGGAATTAAGGGCAGTAACCGACGTAGGTGTGGTTGCTGTACGACGAACTACTGAAGATCCTCCACCGCTGCGACGACGCCGCGACGAAACCTTCAAAACACGACCCGAGCCAGACAGATCCCTCACGACGATATCACGCGGACCGAAGAAGACCTGACGACGCAACATTAAAGCAGCGGAACAAACCGACGCAGCCGTGACCCGACGTGGCGACCCAACCGCAACCCAAGACGACGAACTAGCGACCTCGACGTTCTCATCGACGGCCACAACGCCACCGCTCTCGTCGATACTGGACCGACTATTGCGTCCTGAGTGGGCCCTTCGCCACGAAGTTGAAGAAAGATAAGACTGCTTGGGAAGGCCCCGAAATGCGTACTGCTGGATGCCATTTAACAACGCCGTCTGGAGTCTGCACAGCAAGAGTCACAATCAATAATCGCACGTATCCTGCGAATTTCGTAATCTTGCCACACTGCTCCGGGGACGTCATACTTGGCATGGACTTCTTAAACCATCACGGCGCCGTCATCGACTTAAGAACCAAGTCGATAACCCTATCGTCGGACAAAACGGCACCGCCGGATACCAATCCATATCAACATGCCCTGAACATGCTCGAGGATCAAGTTACCATCCCGCCTCGCTCCAGCGTTATAATTCTCGTCAGCACGGAAAAAGTTGAAGACATCGAAGGTGTCGTCGAGAGCGACCAGCGTTTGCTGCTAGCCCGTGACATTTGCGTCGCAAGGGGCATTGCTTGGCTGCATGAAGGAAAACGAAGCGTGATGCTAACGAACTTCAGCCAAGAATACAGACACCAGAGCAAGGGCACGACGATTCCATGCATCGAAGAAATCTTGGCCGTCAGCGATGCGTTTGCCTTTTCGGATTCTCACGAAGCTACGACGACTACCCCAATACCTGAGCCACCCTTCGACGTAAACCCAAGTCTTCCCGCTCGCCAACAGCAACAGCTTCGATGGCTTCTGCACAAAAACAAGGTCTGTTTCTCGTCGTCATCGCGCGCCCGACAAACGCCCCTTGCTAGGCACCGCATTATAACAGAAGAAAATGCTCGACCACTCCTGCAGAGTCCCTACCGGGTTTCGACACGGGAACGGGAGGCCGTTAAGAAACAAGTCGACGAAATGCTACGCGACGACATCATCCAGCCGTCCAACAGCCCGTGGGCGTCTCCCATGGTGTTAGTGAAGAAGAAGGATGGGACCCTACGTTTCTGCGTCGATTATCGTCGCCTGAACAAAATCACAAAGAAGGACGTGTACCCTCTCCCACGGATACCCGACGCCCTGGATCGACTCCATAACGCGAAGTACTTTTCTTCGATGGACCTCAATACCGGCTACTGGCAAATCGAAGTCGACGAGAGAGACAGAGAAAAGACTGCCTTCATAACACCCGACGGCCTGTTCGAGTTCAAGGTCATACCCTTCGGTCTTTGCTCGGCACCTTCGACTTTCCAACGAGTCATGGATGCAGTATTAGCTGGCTTGAAGTGGCAAACTTGCCTTGTTAACTTGCACGACGTCGTTGTGTTTTCCTCGAAATTCTACGAACACCTCCAGCGCCTTGAATCCGTACTTCAAGCAATCGAGAACTCCGGGCTCACCCTGAAACCACGAAAGTGCCGCTTCGCGTACGAGGAGCTCTTGTTTTTGGGTCATGTAATCAGCAAGACTGGAGTGCGCCCAGGCCCGCAGAAAGCAGCCGCCATCGCCGCTTTCCCGCCACCCACCGACAAGGAGGCCGTGAGACGATTTCTCGGCTTGTACGCCTATTACAGACGCTTTGTCAAAGACTTTTCTCGGATCGTCGAGCCACTAACGCAGCTCACAAAGACCGACGTCGAATTCAGGTGGCAAACAGCGCAAGTCGAAGCATTTCATGAACTGAAACGACGCCTGCAGACTCCTCCGATACTTGCGCATTTCGACGAATACACCGATAAGGAGATTCACACCGATGCAAGCAGAGTCGGACTCGGCGCCGTACTTGTGCAACGGACGGAGGGAGTGGAAATGGTTATCAGTTATGCTAGCCGGTCGCTGTCTAAGGCAGAGGCCAACTATTCCACAAGAGAAAAGGAGTGTTCGCCATCATCTGGGCTACGTCAAAGTTTCGCCCCTACCTCTACGGCAGGCCCTTCAAAGTTGTGAGCGACCATCACGCCTTGTGTTGGCTAGCTAACTTGAAGGACCCTTCAGGTCGCCTCGCACGGTGGAGCTTAAGACTTCAAGAATTCGACATTACCGTTCTGTACAAGTCCGGAAGGAAACAGTCCGACGTCGACTGTTTGTCTCGTGCTCCCGTCGACCCACCACAGCCCGACGACCAGGATGATGACAGCTTCTTGGGAGCCATATGTGCCGACGACTTCGCCGAACGACAGCGAGCCGAGCCGGAACTGAGGGGTCTAGTGGAATACCTGGAGGGCAGGACCATCGTTGTCCCAAAAGTATTCAGGCGAGGATTGTCATCATTTTCTTTGAAAAACAACGTCCTCGTAAAGAGGAACTTCTCTCCGGCCCGAGCCAGCTACCTTATCGTCGTACTTTCGGGTCTGCGACCAGAAATTCTGCATGCCCTGCATGACGACCCGACGGCTGGACACCTCGGACATTCCCGCACGCTCGCACAAGTACAGCAAATGTACTCATGGCCGCACCTTGCCGCCGACGTCACTCGCTACGCAAGGACGTGTCGAGACTATCAGCGACGGAAGACACCGCCCACAAGACCAGCAGGCTTCCTTCAGCCGATCGAGCCTCCTCGGCGACCATTCCAGCAGATCGCAATGGACCTCCTGGGTTTGTTCCCAACGTCGACTTGAGGAAATAAATGGATCGTCGTGGCTACCGACTACCTCACCCGCTACGCCGAAACAAAAGCCCTGCCTAAAGGCAGTGCCGCTGAGGTAGCCACGTTCTTCGTTAAGAGCATCGTCTTTCGACACGGCGCCCCAGAGATTCTCATCACCGACAGAGGTACGGCGTTTACGGCTGACCTAGCTCAGGCGATCTTGGAATACAGCCACACAAGCCATCGCGGGACCAGCGCGTACCACCCACAGACCAACGGGCTGACCGAGTGTATCAATAAGACCCTCGCCGACATGCTAGCCATGTACGTCGACGTCGAACACAAGACGTGGGACGCCATGAACTTCGCGTACATCACGGCCGTACAAGGAACGATGCAGATGACGCCATACAAGTTGGCCTACGGACGGAGCCCGGCAACGACGTTCGACGCCATGTTACCAAACGTGACCGACAAGGAAAATATCGACGTGACCACGTACCCACAGCGTGCCGAAGGAGCACGAAGCTCGCCCGCCTACGGATCAAGAACCAGCAGACGACTGACAGCCGCCGCTACAACCTTCGACGACGACACATGGAATACCAACCCGGTGACCGTGTATGGGTATGGACGCCAATACGCCGACGGGGACTTAGTGAGAAGCTCCTTCGACGATACTTCGGACCGTACAGGGTACTTCGACGCCTCGGCGCACTCGACTACGAGGTTGTCCCTGACGGTATTACGAACTCTCAGCGGGGCCGTGCGCGACTTGAAGTCGTCCATTTCGTGCGCCTCAAGCCATATTACGCGCGTTAGTTAATCTGAGGACTGTACTTTTGCTTTATTGTTCTACTATCTTGCTTGTGCTTATTGTTTATTGTACTTTCTTGCTTTATCGAGTTACTTATTGTTGCATGCTTTGGCCACCCCCCCCCGCCCGTTCTCTTTTAGGCATCGGGACGTGCCTTTCCTAACGTATCTGTTGCTGTATTTGGTTTTCGCCCACAAAAGCTGTATTCGGTTTTCGTCCACAAACCGCGCCTCATTGTTCGAGAAGCTTCGCGATTATTGTAGATCATTTTGTTAAGATTGCGCGCAAGACGCGAACACTCGAGCTTATTCTAAAGATTGCGCGACAACCAGCGATAATGCCGGAATATTCTACGGCACATGCATAAACGTCGACGGGCTTCACCGCTTATCAGTTGATCGACGGTCGACGCTTTGTTGGTCGCTATCAGTGTATGGCTGTAGTTTGACTTTAAGTTACTCGGCCACAAGTACGGCCAAACGAAGAGTTTCATCTCGGACGTGCTGGCTGCTGCCTTCGTCGACGTCACGACCACGTGACAGTAGCGTGGTAGAAGAGTAAAATAACAACCAAGTGTCACACAACGCGAATTATCTAAGCAGGCGCCAGAAAATGCGAATTGCGCAACGAGTGGGTTGTTGAATGCTTCCAACCCATTACAAAGGGCTCTGTCAGAATTATTCACCGTCATCAGCCACAGCATCAACAAAGTGGACATAATGCCTTACAGGTGGTTAGCATGTACAACGGTTCTGCGTAGAATGAAGAAAAATTGCTTAGTGGCTGCTTGTGTACTTCACAAAAATTATTATGATTTATAGCATAAGGGATTCCTCGCAAGTGCACTTCTATTGGTTGCGAAGGAAGCCCATACCGCTCCCATGATCCATTTGCTCAGGGTCTCAATAAGGTTAATTCTCTCTCTCTATCTCTTTCTCACGTTAGCGTATGTTATATAGCGTGGTGGGAGAGTGAAATAACAACCGGGCATCACACAATGCGAATTACGTAACTATTGGGTTCTTTAAAGCTTCCAGCCCATTACAAAGGGACAGCCATAATCCTTCATCTGCATCAACCGCCGCATCAAGAAACTGCTCATAATGTCTTACAGATGGTACCTCGCTTCTCCGCAGAATGACGAGTAATGTCGTGGTGGGTGCTTCCCAACTTCACAAAAATTATGATTTGTGGCGTAGTGGGTACTTTCTTAGTGTACTTTTATCAGTAGCCACAAGAGAGTTTATAAGGGGCTCTGGAAATGTCGCTCTTCGAGCTTTCGCTGTGACTGTGCTGCGCTTTCCGCGCAGGCTCGGCGTTTTCTTTTTCTTAGAGTGCATAAAAAACAGCGTTTGTAGATTTCGCACGCACAAAGCACCTTCATTTATTACACAATCTAAAAACGAAAAGATCACATTACAGGTGTCAATCATTGCGCTATTTCTTGATGCGAGCGCATATACAGCAGCAAGTCTCGCCAGCTTGTATAGCTGTGTAAGTACCTGATGTAATAAATGGAGTATAGTGCGACACAACGGTGCCCCTGCCGCTGACAAAGCAGAAAGATTCGTGCCGGTCCTGTGCACGATAAGCGGACGTACTGCCTGCCAGTTGCCATGGCGACGAGACCGCCTGCATACCTTCTACATTTCGCTTGAATGTTGCGAAGCTTTTTCAACGGATACCGTTTTATTCATTGATATGTTTTAGGGCAGCGTGAAGCGCTCTTGATGTCATTTCTTGCACAGTGTGGGCCTGGAAAGAATATCGCGTGTACTGCCAGACCATCGTCGACTCGAAGCTCTTCCTTCACTCTACCAACAGAAAAAAAAATTCGGCAGATCACACGTACCGTGGGAATCGATGTTATGCTAAACATGCGCAGGAAGGTGACTGTGTCGCACCTTTTCACATTCAACGAAACGTTACTGAATTACGCTAGATAAATGTGCAAACGGTATACCCACACATATTTTGAAGGGACGCACATGTATTATATAAAACAGTTGTTTACAGTTGCTTAATGGTGCCAACAGGAACAGAGGTGTAACCAACAGCAAACGCAGTAAGCTGGTATGTAGTGCTTACATTCATCAATACTGGATAGCGCGAATTAGAATAGGACAATAAAGGAACGCCAATGCACAGGACAGACGCTACACACAACTAAGCTTTATTCAGAAAAGTTTCCCTAGATATATAAACAACCGAGTGGCAAGCGCAGGCGCACTGCACGTACGTTACAGTCAGTTGCTGTTGTTAGAGTTACGTTACAGTTGTGCCTATACTTATCCATTATGACGGAGAACGCACGCACATGTCTATTCATGTCATGTGTGGAAGGTCTTCTTGGCAGTTCTTGAATAAGGTCATCATCACGGTGGTCATTGAGCACCAGCCGCTACACAGGAGTTTTTATCGGATCCGTTCGTGATCGCGGCTACCAATGGTCTAAGTGTAGTGAAGTGCGAGGTGTAGTGGAGCTGTTGGAAACCGCGGACGACTTTTACGAAGAAATGATCTATGATGCCATCTGACCTGCACGTAGCACTGAGGTCTTGTGATGCCCTGTCCACATCCAAGCCGACTTCCATGCCGTCTAAGAAGCAGGCGTTGTTGGGTTTTGATAAATCAATGCTGAAGTCACCGGTAATCATGACGGACATGGTCCTCTCGGCAGAGTTATTGTAGGAAGCACTGGCCCCGGTCTTTGCGTAATCTACGTAGTCGACGTTGCGGGGTGGTCTTCCTCGGGTGCTCTGTCTTCAGCTCCCTAACTTTCCTTGCGTCGGCCGCTGTGGCCTAGTGATTACGGTGCTCCGCTGCTGACCCGAACGTCGCGAGTTCGTTCCTGGCCGCGGCGGTCGCATTTCGTTGAAGGCGAAATGCTATAGGAACTCTTACTGTGCGATCTCACTGCACGTTAAGGAATATCAGATGGTACAACTTTCCGAAGCCCTTCACTTGGCGTCTCTCATAATCATATGGTGATTTTAGGACGTAAAACCCTCAATAATTAATATTATTATCAGTTTCCTTCCGTGTTTTCCGTGTCAGTGTGTGTTCGCGGTTACTGCGTTGATTGAGACTGTTATCATGGTATCACCTGTGGCACATAACCGCATAGCATGAACTCTTCTATGTGAGTATGTGCCACACGTGACTGAGGGAAAGAGTTTGATGGTGTACGCGAGAGGTATTTCGCGTTATTCATGTCATCACCAGTGAATCGTGTTCGTCATACACTCATCTTATGCTACGCAAATTTTGGTGTATTACAACCCAGGGAGACGACCAGGAGAGCGCCCGGATGTTGGCGGCTAGATAGATAGATAGATAGATAGATAGATAGATAGATAGATAGATAGATAGATAGATAGATAGATAGATAGATAGATAGATAGATAGATAGATAGATAGATAGATAGATGCATGCATGCTCCCAAAGTGCTGCAAAGTGCTGAAATGCTTCGCATTTAAAAGAAACGATGTAGCACATCTCATGCACTGCTGCAGTTCTTGTGTGACGTGCTATAAATAGTCTTGTCGAGGAAAGGCGATCCCATCGACTTCCTCAAGTCAAGGTAAAGTGTTGTGTAATCTTCCAAGAATCTGCTAGCATCTCTCTTACATCGTGGCCTAGCTGACGGGTTTCAGGCAAAGCTCACTCTGTGTTCACCAGCACAGCAATTCGAAGCCACACGGAATTTACATACGAGTTTTAGCGGTGTCTGTTTTCCGTATCTTGATGCCCGGCACGTAGCCTTTTTTAAAAGTTCTAGCCTCGCGAGTTGCTTACCTCAAAACGGTGCGTACCGCAACGTGTTGAGGTGATCAAAGTGACTAATAGCGGTTTTGCAGAATAAAATTCCGGCCTATCCCACGCATTGTTGGACAAAATTTCATGCGGAGCAGTTAGGTCGTTTCCACTAGCGGCGTGCTTCAAGATTTCGTGTGTTACCCCAATGCTGTTTGCGTCAATATGGCGCAGTGACGCACCATACCTTAAAGGAGTGACCATAATCTTTTTCAGATATTCTCATCAGCTTTTTAGGGGCGAAGTACCTGAGGGTCTCGTGGTATCGGCGTGGATCGTCGTCTGCTGTCGGGACGGTGCAGTTGCTTCAGCGCAAGAGAGGGCACCGCCGCCTCAGCGCTCGCCGTATGGTGAGAGAAAGCGAACGGCACGTCTTAGTATGGAAATGCTCTTTCTGCAATGAACGCTGAGCTACCGGCTCGCAAGGAGCGAGAACGCGCCCTCACCCGCGGGAGACAACACAAACGCAGGCAGCGTCTGCTGGCGAGTTTCTTGATTGAAAAAATTCGCCTGGTATCTGCGAGCTTCGCTGCAAATGTCGTCTAAAGACGATTGAAGAGGCGCTGCGTGAGATATGGACGCCATCTGGCGATACGTAGGGAAACATGAGTGCTGTGTTGCGGGATGGTAGAACCGGCGCAGCAGCAGGCGAAGACCGGCGGGTACCAACGCGACCGGGGGAACGCCAGCCAGCCAGAACACGCGGCTTGGTGCGATGCGCTGAAGCAGAAGAAACGTCCGCACTCAACGAGTACCCTCCACACACTCTTTTATTTACACGTCGCCTGGGTAAAACAGGAATGCCAGAGCGGCGCCCCATGGCATTCGTACAGTGCAATACAGAACCGAAACCCAAACACAACAATGAGCTCGTGCAGAGGGCACGGAGGAAGGCAAGTTTCAGCGCAGTCGCATTTTCAGCGCAGCTTAAGAAACTAAGGTCTTTAGAATTGTGTATGTATGCACTTTATATTAAAGGAACACACCACCTAATACTTACCTAGTGATGTTGTGCCTCAGATATGCGTAATGTTTGCTTTTTGATCGACAATGTACACAAGTATGAACCTAGTCAGCCGTTCAAGATGGCCGGCCCTTGGGCAAGTGGTTGTACTTTGGCCGAGTGGCTGAATCGAGTGACCTGCCAACAAACAGAAAGACAGAAAGGCAGACCAAAATTTCTCCGTTTGAGTATTCCAAGAAAGACTATCGTCTTCAAAAGCCGACTGCTCGCGCTGCAGAACCCTTCACCGGCCACCGCGTATATATAGGCACTGGATCTTGATTTGGAATGTAGTACCGGTGGGATATTTCTCTTGTTCGTAGATCAATAAAGATTCGCAGCGTGTACGTTAACTAAAAGCGGACTGCGCCTCTCAGCGTCTAACCCCTCTTCAGTTTCTCATTGCCCATTAGCAGTGATTTTGCTGTGGGAAACAGCTGCGCAGACTGCATGCTTCGCCCCTCCATAGGTCTCACGTTAGTGGAGGTGCAACACCCTTCACTACTTGCTTCGCCCCTTCCCAAGTGTTTTTTTTTTCTTTTTAAATAGCGTTTCGTAATTCAACGTACAGCAAGCGGGATTACTTCTTGTGGTTACGCACCTTTTTACTTCCGGTGGCTCTTGTCTCCCTCTCCCTATGCAGAGTAGTGCAGAACAGTGAGCTGCCTGTTCTGCAGTGCGTACTCTGTCTTGGAACTTTCGTTGTCGCATTGCTCCTGAAGCAAGAGTTCTACGCTTGGTTCCGAAATTTCTCTCTCTCATCTCTACATTTCTAGCTATCCTCTGTCAGATGAAGGGTGACAAAGCTCACTTTATATTAGTTCATTTTTCTCCATATTTGCTTCTGCGTTTTCTCTCTTTCTCAACTCAACTCTACGCCGTTAAACGCCAGAGCTGTAGCGTAGGCATGGCAGGGCGCCTTGATCATGTGTCGCTGCCCTGTAAGATATCTGTTGTTCAAGGCATTTTTCTCAAACAGCAAAAAATGGGGTCCACGAGCAGATTGTCTGTCTTACGCGAACACGTTTGTGAGGCGGTTAAGGATTAACATGTCAGCTACATCGCCCACGAAGTAATGAATAACGAATAAAGGATTTAACTACAGAGCACACTAACCACGCCTTCATGGGCTCTGCAATTGAGCCTCGACGCGATGAGCTTTCGCTTTGAATTCTCGGATTGCTACAGTTCGATTTAACGAAAGAAAATGTTATCGTGGAGGGGCTGTCTTCGACGTACTTCACAAGCAAACGCCAACGTTCGCAGACTCGCGAACGATTGCTCCTCTGTTGACTAAAGATCAGCAGAGACGGTCTATCCCTTTCTACATTGAAGCTTTTACGTGACTTGTAGGCGGGGCAGTTTGGCGGTCCGTGAGTGCGCGGAAGCTATATTGGAGAAGCAATGCTTGCACACGCTGCATCCAATGGTCTCCGCACTCACAGTAGTTTCTCCTCCGGTTTTCTCACCATGTATGCTGGCCGCAAAATACCCGCCGCAGCATAAATGGCTGCCGATGTAATTTTTTAGATGTGGTTGATATGCAGTTAAGCTAAGTTCACCAAACGAAAGATTTGAAGCACGCTGCTCTAAATGTGGTCCTACAGAAATGAAAAGCAACAACAGGAGCCAGTTCGAAAGGTGCTAGCTCGTGATAAACGCCGGGGCTGCATCTGTCAGCTTCCCTGGTCAGCAAATTTGTAAAGAGTGCATTTTTGTAAGGAGTGTATTTTTCTTATTTTGTATACTTCACGATTATTCGTTCACTACCATAGCCATCATTTGTTGAATCGTGACTGAAGAGAGTATTTTCGTCGATTATTCAGCGTTTTTGCCAGGCGCTTTCAAGAAAAGTGCGTCAGTCTATAGTCAAATATACTTTATATAATTCCATCTATAAAACGAAATAAAAACATATTAGTCTGTATTTTTTGTATGCAAGGTGTAGCAAAGATGAACTAAATGTGTGCGTAAAGCTGTAATAAATGATATTTACTATGTTAAGTACTACATATAATTGGTGCTAGTGAATACTCAATCAATAAAGAACATATAATGTGAAGTCAAACAAGGCAAACTTACTGGATATGATGGAGACTTGAAAATATAAAAAAAAATCCTCGAACAAGGAGTGTTTCTGGAGCGTACTAGAACCGAAAACGCCGCTATGCAACTGCAGCTATTGATTGCATATAATCAGGTTCCAAGCCTCGGTTGAAAACTAGCAACGCCAAGAAAATGTATTCTTTTAGGCATTTTCTTCTTTATGGCGATTATCGTCTTACGTGACACAGGCACGGATAGATAGTTGGCTGGTTGAGTGGACATAGAAAATCTGGCGCATTTAAAAGCCCCCAATAGGACAAGATCTAAAGTCGACATGAAGGCTTGTACACAACAGAAAAATATTATATTTTGCCTCAATTTAATACTCAACAGCCACTTTCGTAGTACTGGGATGCGACAGCTGGGGAGCAGTTCCAGGCACTCAGGAAGGTTGGAAACATAAAAGACCGTGGTCATGTCAAAAAATGTTGAGGGACGCTTAAGCATCGCCTTTAAGAGTTGAACGCAATAGCAATATTCGCGCGCGAGCGAACACACACACACACACACCAAACGACGCACCTATAGTAAAGGTGAATGTTTTCGCCCTCTTCAAGAAACCTTTTTTGACAAGATTGATTTCTGTGTCCAAAGTTGGAGCGACTTTCGTGCGCTGGTGCACTCGTGACGAAATATACAGACAGTGCAGTGCCCTGCGCCTCGATTCTCTCTGCGTCCGTACGCGTTGAGTTGACTCACTGCACACCCGCACACACACTGCACTGACACTTTCAGCCACTCCAGCCAAATTGCGAATGCATAGAATCCGTCACAGGCGTGTTAACAGCCCGGTGGCGTGACACTTTTTTCGAAATATTGATGAACTCTCTACGTGGGTGTAAGAGAATGCGCGCACAAATGTGTTCTTTGACATGGGTAAGCAGCGATGCACCCACTACGCATTTGTAAGAAAACATTTGCGCAGCGTGGTCACGCCATCACTCAGAGACGGCGGGAAAACTGCGGAGCAGCGTCGCAATGCCTCCAAGAGATGGTGCGACCGTACCGCGCGCCTGTCTGTCTCGGAGGCGGCGACAACAAGCTAGTCCAATCGGGTCGCGTTCGTATCGCCTTCGCAATCGCTAGCCTACCTTATCATCTCGGTCGAGACCTAAACTTTGCCGCAAGAAACGCCCAAGTGCGCACGCCCTCCGGGTCATATCTTCTTTTGCACCTACCTCGAATTTTCTCTACCGACAACGCTGCTTTTTCGCTCACAACCAAAGACGCTGCTACCAACGCCGCCGACAACGACGCCGGATTTTTTGCGAAGCGAGCTTTTTAAAGCTGTCGCGTTAACATGTTGATGTCCTGCGAAAGCGGCGCTCTAAAGAAGGATGCAACCTACGATAAAACTCTACCCTCACGCGTCACTTAGACAACTTAAAAAGTCGCGCCATATCCACGGAATGAATGATGATAAGTGGGCGAAGCTCGAGAGGGGGAGATCATCGATAAACCGTAACTCTCCCGTGAAAGTTAGCCCATTAGATCGCTAGAAGGACGTGAGACTGTGCGTATAGTATACAAAATCAACTTTTGTTTTGTTCTTGTTCGTTTGTTGGGGACGTTTATCGGCACGTTAACCACTTGTCCCTTGATGTCATACTGACTGCTCCCATGTGTCAACCGCCTTATACTCATGGACGGTAGACGAGGCGCAATCAGTCGTTCTTCCACGGGGTTCAGCAGAGGCAAGTGATCCGGTCTCGTTGGATATTTGAAACCGTGGGAGACGCTCATAGAAGGCACCTTTCCGGACATCAGGGAACCTTTACAGCTTGCACAAACTCTGTACTCACTGCTGACGGCGGCGGTGGGGAACGCGGACTGCAGCATGGCGGTGGCAGTGGCTCGAGCGTTGTCGTTCTTGATTGAAGAAATCGTGACTAAATTGTTGTAAATCCACAATCTGTCAGACACGTCACAACTGTGGCCGAACGAAACGTCTAAAGTCTCGATTAAACCGCGCGTCGGCAGCTTCGGGCTGAGCTTGCTTGATGCGTTTTGCAGCCGATTCGTGCGTGACTGACGTGCACGTCACTCACGTACACGTGCGTGCACGTGAGTTACTGCACGTGCGCACGTGCGAGTGAGTCATCGAACTAGGCGGTCACGTACGAGCTCGGAGGGACAGACCCGCGGCTTTAGGAGCGTCGCCCCTAAAATGAGATTCCGCGTACAATAACACCTCATTCATTCATTCATTCATTCATTCATTCATTGCTGTTGCTACCAGGGCTTTTTGTGGTTGAACCTCCCCTTGATCGGTGACATAGGAGCTCGTAGAATACATTTATGCTGGAACGTTTGAACGATTGATCTGTTTTGTAGACGGTTGCCTAAAGGATGAAACGGAAACATGATTTATTTTCTTGCAGCGGTTACTATTGAGCGGGCCTCATGAAAAATTATTCTTAAAGCTACACAAAACTCTGAATTAAAACCAGATCTACCATGTAGGCTTTCAAAATTGACCTAAACAACTTGTATCGTCTTTAATTTGGCTCAAATGAGGCTACCCTTCCGGGATGGTTACGCTTAATCATGTGCACTCGCCCTTACCGTCGTGACGGCAAGCTACTTTCCGATAGTGGTATACTCGCGGAAAACTTTTCTTCTTAACGTAACGAAGGCTACCGCTCATGAATTTAGTCATACAATCGTATCCGTATATTCAGCGTCACATAGAAAATACTCCTTCATTTTCTACGTGTAGCTTTTCGGGATAGGACGCAGTTCACATCGGTGAGATATTTCTACTTGTTTTACTTCATTCGTTGTCACTTTTTAGATTCGAAGCATCTTATGGGGGATCTCAGACCGGTGATGGTGGTGTGCGGCGTGACCACCCTTACTGCGCATGCGCAATCCCCCTCTCCACCATGTTTCCCCTCTCCACTTCTCCTCTCCACTCCCCTTCTGACACGCGGGCTCGACATCCCGAAACGCTGTTTCGCATCACCTCATGGTCCCCTTTAGCGGGAGATGGTGTGAATTTCGTTTTTGCGCTCATCCAAAAGTCGCGCCTTTTAACACGAAAGTGTTTTATGCCGGGGTCCACCAAGACGTTCATAACGCATTTCCGTCCCGGAAATACGTGAGCAAAATGAACGCCATCTGATGGAAAAGAAAAATAACTATGAGAAAAAGTTCCGTTGACAGGAGTCGAACCGATAGCCCTCCGAGCTATCGCCAATTTTTTTCTTCTTTATTACCCATAGTTTTCAATTTTGAGTCGCCAACATACATGTTGCCACGCCCCTTCTTGTTTTGTTTTGATGGATTCTGCTTTGACCAGCAAGGATGGTTAACAACGCTCGACGCTGACCGCGCCGCAGTGCTCGAGGAGCTCCGCGATCGTAGTAGATCACTTTGTTAAGATAGCGCGTAGGAGGCGAATAATCTAGATTTTTCCAGAGCTTGCGCGACCACCACTGATAAGACTGGAAAGTTCAATGCGTGATGTATAAAAGACGGCCCGTGCCGGCCATGAGCAGTTTTTATCGACGGCCGATGCTCTGTTCGCCGCTCTCAGTGTGCTTACTGTGTGTATTGCTGTAGTTTGACTTTCCTTTTCCCGGCCACAAGTTCGCCCAGATAAAGAGTTTCATCTAGGACACGCCGCCTGCTGCCTTCGTCGACGTCACGACCCTGTGACAATATTCAACACACTAAATACAAACAACACGAATAACAATGATGGTGCTATTTATAAAGGTCAACCTGTCGAGGGTTTCAAACCGCTTCAATGAAACCACATCATCTGACATAGACATCCATATTGGTGGTTCTTCCTCAACTCGACAGGTTCCTCTTAAATATACTGCACATTCAATAAAAAAACTCTAGCGGAACGAGCATGCATACCAGCATAACCAGTTCATAAGGGAAACCTGTTGTATATGTGGGAAGGAAGCGAGTACCATGGGAGTAACTCGTAATATTCTTTCTTTAAATTGCGTTGAAGAATGTCGCATAAAAAGACTGCGTCACAACAATGCAAAAATATGTGTTCTGTAGTTTCTGGTTTGTTGCTTATTATAAAATTAATACTCCAGCGGACGAAGAGACTTTCTTTCGCCAAGGCTTGACAGGAAGTGTGCTGCTATATAGTTGAAAGAACAATGAATTTGTTGACGCCCTTACTGGCATGTTTTTTACCCTCTTTAGAACATTCCCTTCCAATCCGATTTCATAGAGCCCGATACATTGGCACAGGTAGCATATCTTCTATAAGGTCTTTATATATATATGTTTTTTCGTGTTTTCCAGTCAAATATTCTATAGAAAACAGTGCATTCAAGGTGTCAAAAAGAAGATACGTCTTTTCGAAAGCCACGAACACAAAGCCACGAACATTTGCTCTAGTTATAGCCTTAGTTGATACTATAAAACCGGGTAAAGAATCGCGCAAGCTCGATTTTATGACTGCTCTCACAAAGTCGTTGGTTTGATCTCTAACAAATGCAAACATGCTCACGATTTGATTTAGGCATAAGTGACGTAAGCCTACACCACCACTTTTGACCCATCGAAAGAGATTTGTACGTCTTGGCCGTTCCCAAGTTGAACGCCACACCAGAACCGCGAAAACTATGTGCAACCTATGCACATTTACACGAGACGTGCACAACACTTGGAACACTAAAAAGCGAATGATGTTGATAGGTTTCGTATTGCGGTTAGTAATATACTGATGTAGAAAACAGAACTGCGCACAGAAGACTTTAGTTTTCTTCACACGCTTGGATATATTTTCTGTCCTTCTTTTTACCGTTCCGCCTACTATACAGCCGCAGTAGTTCACCCTAGCCGAACCGAACATTAGGCTTAGAGCTGTACTCCTTGCGCCACAATCGCTGTAAAGAACGTGGATATTCAATTACGAAGAATCCAGTAACCATTCAAATGGGCTTTAGAACATAACTGACTCAAGCGAGGTGATATTTGCATCGTTGACTACACAAATGAGAAACTAAAAACGCCGAGATTGAGCATTACAGCGGCTAACTGCTGTCGGTGACGTGCCGCTTTCAGCGGTACGAGCCCATATGGAAGGACTGACCTGCTAGAGTCGCTTGATGTTGATTATCAGACAAATACTATTGCCATATTGTGTTGCGTATGATAAGTTCTTACTATGCAGTTATATTGTCACGTCGCTTCAGAGGTCCAGGCAGGGTTTATTTAACGTAGAGCAACAGGGCTCTTGCCAAACGCGTCGGTTGGGCTTGTTCGCAAAAGGGACAGCGCGCGCACTTCTTCCTTTCGAGGCCTGTGCCTCTGCCTTTGCATATAACCCACTACTACAGGTGGCATTATTCCCTCCTCCGCGAAAAAGAGCATCGACTCGATGCTGCAAGGTAGTTGTAAGAAAAAAAAACATAAAGCAGCTTACACAACGCGAATGGACAATGGTGAAACGTCACTCGCGCACAGTCAATAAACGGTGAGGCGATGCTAATGGCACAAATAAAGGAAACAAAAAAAGTGAACGGTAGGAGAAATTATGAACGCGCAAAATAAGGCTTCATGCGCACGACATGAACTATGTCGGAGCTCGGTTGTCTTCGTTGTGTCCCTGTTGACGACGCAGTGTCCGGAACCACTTCGTAGTTTACGTCGCTCACGCGGCGTAACACCTTATACGGACCGAAGTATCTGCTCAGCAACTTTTCTGAGAGGCCACGGCGACGAACAGGGGTCCACACCCAAACTTTGTCTCCTGGACTGTATGATACGTCTCTGTGGCGGAAGTTGTAGCGTCGTGCATCTGCCCGTTGCTGCAGACCGATGTGCAGCCGCGCGAGCTGGCGAGCTTCCTCGGCACGCTCTGCAAATTCTTCGGCGTCAGTTGTTAACTGATCAGCGTCTTGGCAAGGAAGCATAGCGTCCAACATCGTCTGAACCTCGCGGCCGTAGAGAAGGCGAAATGGTGTGAATCGCGTTGTCTCTTGCACGGCGGTGTTATAAGCGAACGTCACGTAAGGTAAAATTCGATCCCATGTTTTGTGTTGGACGTCAATGTACATGGAGATCATGTCTGTGACGGTCTTATTTAGCCGCTCGGTAAGTCCGTTGCTCTGTGGATGGTAGGCAGTCGTCTTTCTATGTTTAGTGTTGCTTAATCGAAAAACTTCGTCCATGAGCTGCGCAGTGAACGCCGTGCCTCTATCGGTTATGACTGCAGAGGGAGCACCGTGACGCAGTACGACGTGGCACATGAAGAACTGTGCTACCTCGGAAGCCGTGGCTCGTGGGATAGCCTCTGTCTCGGCATACCGTGTCAGATAGTCAGTTGCGACAATCACCCATTTGTTGCCGTCGGTAGACAGAGGAAAAGGGCCGAGAAGGTCCATGCCGACTTGGTCAAATGGCTTATGAGGAGGGTCAATTGGTTGAAGTAGTCCAGCCGGCTTACGGGATGATGTCTTCCGGCGCTGGCATTCACGACAACCTTTGACGTACCGCTTGACGCTTGCCGAAAGTCCGGGCCAATAGTAAGTCTCGCCTACTCTAGCGAGTGTCCGTGAGTAGCCTAGGTGGCCAGATGTGGGCTCGTCATGACAAGCGAAGAGGACGTCGTCCCGCATGTCGCTTGGAACCACGAGAAGGTAAGCGCGGCTCGTAGAACGAGTGTTTTTCTTGTACAGGACATTGTCTCGGAGGCAGAATGATGTCAACACGCGGGATAGATGGCGAGGTATAACTGCGCTACGACCCTCTAAATAATCGATGACCGGTCGAATTTCTTCATCGTCTCGCTGCCGTCTGCTCAAGTCCGACGAGCTAAGGGCGCCCAGGAAACCGTCATCGTCCTCAGCTTCTTGGTTGATGAGATGAATGGGTGCACGCGACAGTGTATCAGCGTCTTCGTGCTTCCGGCCAGACTTATAGACGATGGTTACATCAAATTCCTGTAGACGTAAGCTCCACCGGGCCAGTCGTCCTGAGGGATCACGTATGTTTGCCAACCAGCAGAGGGCATGGTGGTCTGTCACCACTTTGAATGGACGACCATAGAGGTAAGGGCGAAACTTGGTGATTGCCCATACGACTGCGAGGCACTCTTTCTCTGTGGTCGAGTAATTCGCCTCGGCACGGGACAGGGAGCGGCTGGCATAGGCTATTACTCTTTCCTCTCCGTGTTGATGCTGGACGAGCACTGCGCCGAGGCCGATGTTACTGGCGTCAGTATGCACCTCTGTGTCAGCATCATCGTCAAAATGCGCAAGAACGGGTGCTGACTGCATGCGCTGTCGTAGGTCGGCAAAAGCAGCCTGTTGCTCGTTATCCCAAACAAATGGCGTGTCGTCTCTTGTAAGGCGAGTCAAGGGTTCCGCTATCTTGGAAAAGCCTTTAATAAATCGTCGATAATAGGCGCACAAGCCCAGGAAGCGCCGGACAGCCTTCTTGTCGGTAGGAGCCGGAAATGTTGCTACAGCGGTAAGCTTGTCAGGATCGGGTTGGACTCCTCTGGCGCTCACTACATGGCCGAGGAACTTGAGCTCTTCATAACCAAAGTGACACTTTTCTGGTTTGAGTGTGAGATCTGCCGATCGAATAGCCTCTAGGACACTCCGCAGGCGGCGGAGATGTTGCTCGAACGTTTCAGAAAAGACGACTACATCATCGAGGTACACGAGACAAGTCTGCCACTTCAGTCCAGAGAGTACAGTGTCCATCATTCGCTGGAAAGTTGCCGGTGCTGAACACAAACCGAAAGGAAGTACTCGAAATTCATAGAGGCCGTCGGGGGTCACAAATGCCGTTTTCTCGCGGTCCCTCTCGTCTACCTCGATCTGCCAATACCCGCTTTTTAAATCCAGGGAGGAAAAATACTGGGCACGGCGTAGCCTATCTAATGAGTCGTCGATACGTGGCAGCGGGTACACGTCCTTTTTAGTCACGTTGTTCAACTTCCGGTAGTCGACGCAAAAACGTAGCGTTCCGTCTTTCTTTTTGACTAGGACGACCGGAGATGACCACGCGCTGTTGGAAGGTTCGATGATGCCGTCGTCAAGCATTTCTCGGACTTGCGTTCGAATCGCTTCGCGTTCTTTTGTTGACACGCGGTAAGGTTGCTGGTGTATCGGGCGTGCGTCGTCGTAAGTAATTATCCTGTGCCGAGTGATGGAAGTCTGGCGCACCTTAGAAGAACTGGCGAAGCATGACTTGAATTCAAGCAAGAGCCTCCGCAGTGCTGTCTGGTTATCGAACGACAGGTCAGAATTTATATCGATATTGGCCAGTGACGTATCTGCGGGCTCGACTGCCTCAGATGTGAAGCAGTTTCGAACGTTTGCTATTTCGTCTGCAAACGCTAACGAAGTGCCGCGCAAAAGGTGTCGATGTTCGTTACTGAAATTTGTAACGAGCAATTGAGATCGGCCATTATGAAGCCGTATGATACTCCGAGCCGCACAAACACCTTGGGTCAGCAGGTGTTTCAGGTTACTTTCTGCGAGCGCTTCACCATTTCGTAATCCACAGCATGTGACGTCGACTATGACACTGGCTCGTGGCGGGAGCGTTACACTGTCGGCGGAAACACGAAGAACGTCGGCACGCCGTTGATCGTCCTGCCCGTCGATTGCTCGGTCTGCTGAGAAGGTGATGCGACACTCTTGGAGATCAATAACAGCCCCATACTCCTGCAGGAAGTCGACACCAAGAATGACGTCGCGGGAACATTCACGTAGCACAAGGCAACTTGCTACGAAGGTAGAACCGCAAATTCGAACTCTACTCGTGCAGGTTCCCAGTGGATTGACGACGTGGCCACCAGCCGTTCGAATCTGCGAGCCATGCCAGGGCGTGATAACCTTCTTCAGAAGTGTGGCCATTTTCCCGCTTAATATCGAATAGTCAGCCCCGGTATCCACTAAAGCATTAACCGCATAACCGTCAATCAGCACCGGTATATCGAGAGAACGCCGGCTATCCCGTTCAATTGTATCTGCACTCTTTCTTGTTTGCGTCGATCGGAGGTCTTCAGCACGTCGACTGCCAGCGACCTCGCCTCCAAAGGTCGCTTTAGTTAGTTTTCCCGGCGGGGACTGGGGGACCGAGCGCCAGCATATCGCTGGGGCGGAGATGAAAATCGCCTCGGCGACGGTGAGCGCGACTGCCGCCCGGCAGGCGGTGGCACGCGCTGCTGAGCCAGGTAGTCCTCAATGTCCCGGGGTCGCTGGCCGTACCGGGGAGGCGGCGAATATGCAGAAAAGCCTCGCAGTCCGAGGCGCCGGTATGGGCACTGGCGGTACAAATGATCTGCTTCACCACAGTGGAAGCACAGAGGCCGGTGATCTGGAGTGCGCCAAACATCGGATTTCCGAGGGGACGGGCGTCTATCGCCGATGTAATGCACTGGTTGTTCCGAACGATGTGCAACAGGACCGCCGTAAACGAAAGGCGATGTACGTGTATCTTCGCAGTACTGTAGCTGCTGCGCCGACTGGAGGGAAACCGTGGGAGGTGCATGTACGAATTGCGGGGGAGAGGAAGCAGGGCGCTTCAAGGCTTCCGCATAGGTCGCACGGCGGTATTCAGTCGGCACTGCTGTGGTGTTATCAAGAGTCACAGGATCCCGGAGGGCCTGGTGTAACTCGTCCTTTATGATGCTTGCAATGGAGCTCACCGTAGGTAGGGGTGGTGCGGCAGCCTTTTGCAGCTCCTCGCGTACTACAGAGCGAATGAGTTCTCGAAGATACTCGGTGTTGCTCCCGATAGCCGTGAAAACCTGAGCAGCGGACGTACTGTTGACTTGCCGCTCGTACAGGGTGGACCGATGCTGAAGCATCTGTTCCATTGTGACGGCCTCGGATAAGAACTCGGCGACCGTCTTCGGAGGGCTCCGTACGAGACCAGCGAAAAGCTGCTCTTTGACTCCTCGCATCAGATGCCGCAACTTCTTCTCCTCCGCCATTCTTGGATCAGCTCGTCTGAACAGGCGCGTCATATCTTCGACATAGGTCGTCACAGTTTCATTGGGCATCTGGATGCGGGCCTGTATCGCTCGTTCCGCTCGTTCGTGGCGATCAGCACTGGTGTAAGTGTCTAGCAGCCGACGGCAGAATTCACGCCACGACGTCAGCTGTTCCTCGCGGTTCTGATACCATGTACGTGCTCCGTCCTCCAAGTAGAAGTACACACGTCGTAGTTTCGCTGCGTCGTCCCATTCGTTCAAGGCAGCCACGCGCTCGAAGTCGACCAACCAGTCTTCGACGTCTTCGAGCACGGTGCCATGGAATGGCGTCGGAACTTGTGGGCTCTCAAGTGTGTAGCGATTCACCATCGTGCTTTCCGTACCGCTTGGGGTGGTTTGAACGGAAGTGCTCGTCATACCGCTCGAAGTGGTACGCACCGTAACGTCCGCTTCGGCTTCGGGAGGTAATCCCCTGATCCTGCGGCTGGCCCGATGCACGGGAGTGTGGACTAGCACTGGGCTTGTGGTGCGATTTCCAGGAGGGGTCTGCAGCATTCGTGAGGGCTACCCCGCACCTCCACCACTTGTCACGTCGCTTCAGAGGTCCAGGCAGGGTTTATTTAACGTAGAGCAACAGGGCTCTTGCCAAACGCGTCGGTTGGGCTTGTTCGCAAAAGGGACAGCGCGCGCACTTCTTCCTTTCGAGGCCTGTGCCTCTGCCTTTGCATATAACCCACTACTACAGGTGTCTACTACAGGATCTAGTGTCGTGAACTACGTTCACGACACTAGATCACATACTCCAGCGAAAGCGCACGCGCGCTCGCTCAACAGATGAATGTCTTCACCGTATACGTACGTCCTTCGCCTAACTAAAGCTAGATATGTCTAGAACACAGTGTAGAATGATATTGCTACGTTCAAACTGACAGCCCCCTGAACCATGCGCGTGTGCGCCGGACGAAGAGAAGGAAGATCTCTCTCCGCTCGGGCTCTGAGCTGGAACGGTTAGCACTGCAACCGTTACTGTAAATATATCGTGTAAATAGCCTACGGACTACAGTCTACCGAGTCGTCATTCACGTAACATAGTTGGTGGAGGTGGAACGTTCGCCGTCCTCACCACGATGCTTCCCAGCGGCATCACCGTCGTTTGCGGTCATGGCTACCACTGGCAACAGCCCGTCTCCGTCTACAGCTGCGGCGCCAACCACAACGTACCTTACGGTGTCTCACCTCCGCGACCCCGGTACATTTTCCGCCCAAGCTGGCCTTCACGTTGACTACTGGCTCAGCATGTACGAGCGTGTCAGCCAAATTCACTGTTGGGACCTCACCTGATGCTTGCCAACGTAATCTTCTACTTCGGAGGCACCCCGCGTGTCTGTTTCGAGACCATTGAGGCCGAGCTCACCAGCTGGGACATTTTCAAGGAGCGACTACGCGACATGTTTGGGGACTCGACCGGTCGCCAAATGGCAGCACGAAAAGAACTTGCCACCCGTGTCCAGTCATCGACCGAGTCGTACGTCTCGCACATTCAGGACGTGCTTGCGCTGTGCCCAAAAGTGGACGAGCAAATGTCCGAGGTTGGCAAGGTGGGCCACGAACACAAAGGCATCGCGGACGACGCTTTCAATTTGTTGGTATACGCAAATGTGTGGACCATCGACCTCATCATTAAGGAATACTGTCGCTTTTTCTCGCCTCGTGACACTTTGACGACGCCACCTATATTGGCCCACTTTGACCTATCCGCTCCGACAGAGGTCCGAACCGATGCTATTAGTCACAGGATCGGAGCCGTCCAAGCCCAACGACAACAAGGACGCAACCGCGTTATCGCCTACGCCAGCCGCCTATTTAGAGCTGCCGAGTGCAACTATTCCATTACAGAGCGTGAATGCATTGCTCTTGTCTGGTGAGTCTTGATGTTCCGGCCATATTTACACGGCACGAATTTCTCTGTAATAACGGAACATCATGCACTTTGATGGCTTTCGTCACTGAAGGATCCTATTGTCCGCATTGGTCGCTGGGCTCTGCGACTCCAAGAATATACCTACACAGGGACGTACAAGTCGGGCCGCCTACATCAGGACGCAGACTGCCTGCCTCGCTACCTGGTGGATGAATCAAGCACCATCCCTGATACCAACATCGACGCTTGCGTCTTTTCAGTTTCCTTGCTGACGAACACCGGCAACGAACAACGCCGTGATGCGTCCTTGCGTACTATTATCGCACGTCTAGAATCATCGTCTACTGACCGCTCCCATCACTCGTTCGTCCTCCAAATTGTTGCGCTCTACCGCCACAATTTTCACCCTAATGGACAAGCCCTGCTGCTTGTTATTCCTTAACACCTTCGCTTGGCTGTCCTTCACGAACTTCATTACCTTCCATCGGCCGGTCACATTGGTGTATCGCGCTCTTACGACCGGATCCGCCGACGCTACTTTTGACCAGGGCTTGCACGCTTCATCAGAAGATACGTTGCGGCGTGTGAGAAATGTCAGCGCCACGAAACACCATCGACGCTTCACTCCGAGTGCCTTCAACCCCTTGACATTTCGTCAGAACCGTTCTTTCGCGTTGGCTTAGATCTACTTGGCCCGTTTCCCCTCTTCCTCTGGTAACAGGTGGATAGTAGTGGCCACATACTACTCCACGCGCTACGCCATCACACGAGCTCATCGGACAAGCTGGGCCACAGATGTCGCCGACTTCCTCCAACACGACGTGATTTTGCAACATGGAGCTCCACGCCAGCTGCTTACGGACCGTGGCCGCACAGTTTTGTCGAAAGTCATAGCCGACATTGTTCAGTCATCTGAAACGAGGCACAAGCTCACTACGTCGTACCATCCGCAGACAAATGGTCTGACGGAGCGTCTCAATCGAATACTTACAGATATGCTTGCGAAGTATGTTTCCTCCGCCCACTCCGACTGGGACCTTGCTTTGCCGTACGTGACAATTGCGTACAATTCGTCGCGCCACGACACTGCCGGTCAATCTCCATTTTTTCTGTTGTTTGGTTGACAACGAACGTTGGTCCTAGACACCATCATTCCGTTTCCCGCAGTACCGACCAGCGAATATGCTCTTGGTGCTATCACCAGGGCTGTCCATGCACGTGAAACCGCCCGCCTCGCCTTTTGACTTCTCAAGAAAACCAACGGCGGTTGTACGAACGCAGGCACCGATACGCGCACTTCTCGCCCGGTTCTTGGATCCTGCTTTGGTTTCTTCTCGTCAAGTTGGGATGGCGGAAAAACTGTTGTCTCGATACACAGGTCCATAACGAGTCCTTCGTGCGATTACCCCTGTACTGTATTAAATCGCTCCTGTCGTCTCGTCGCCTTCATCTTCCACACAGGTCAGCGATATCGTACATGTCGCACGTTTAAAGCACTATCACTCTCCCAGTGACGTTGACAGCTGGTGCGCAGATACGGCGCTTCTGCCACCGGGGATTATGCTACGTGCATATTGCCAGCCCCTTGAACAATGCGCGCGTGTGCCGGACGATCAGAAGCAAGATCTATCTCCGCTCGGGCTGTGAGCTGGAACGGTCAGCGGTGCAACTACTAGTGCAAATATATCGTGTAAATAGTCTACGGACTACAGTCTACCGAGTCGTCATTCACGTAACAATATTTTGAAAATATTCGACAACTATTTATATCGAAGTCTCGTGATCCAATATCAAATCTCATACAAGGTTCACTCAGCGCGCCTAGTTTATTTCCGAAATGCCACTAGTGTTCCCAGTGCGCGGGCAGACACTGCACAGCGTGGCAAGTGCCTCCCAGTGCCCTGTAAGACACTGGGCCACACTGTACTGTATTCCCAGCAGCTTCCAGCTCACTGGGCGGCACTGGCCACGCAGTACACTCTGTCCCAGTTCCTCTCAGAGCGCTGTAGTATACTGGCACACAGTGTACAGCGTTTCCAGCGCCACCCAGTGCGCTGAAAGGCACTGGGAGACACTGAAAAGGTTGTTTTTTTCCGATAGGGTTCGGTTTGAATTCGCGGATTGCTACAGTTCCATTTAACGAAAGAAAATGCTGTCGTGGAGGGGCTGTCTTCGGCGTACTTCACAAGCATACGCGAACGTCGGCGGACTCGCTGGCCACAGGTATTCGCAAATGATATTGTTTCTCCGTTCACACAAACACAGCAGGGCGGTCCATAAATTTCTACACTGAAGCTGTATGCGGTTAGGAGGCGGGGAAGTTTGGCAGTCCGCGAGTGCGTGAGTGCACAAGAACAGTAAAGGAGAAGCAATGCTAACACAAGCTGTCTCCAAGGGTGTCCCCGCTCACACTAGTTTCTCCTCAGCATAAATGCCTACCGATGACATTTTTTAGGTTTTCTTATTATGCAGTTAAGCCAAGTTCACCGAAAGCATGGTTTGAAGCACACGTCTGCTAAATGTAGTCATATAGAAATGAAAAGCTACAACAGCAAACACTTCGAAAGATGCTAGCACGTGAGAAACGCCGGGTCTGCATCTCTCAGCAGAGTTATTTGGCGCAATTTAGTTCACGATTATTCATTCACTACCTTAGCCATTACTCGTTTAATCCTGGTTGATGAGAGTATTTTCGTCGATTATTGGACGTTTTAGCAAGGTGCTTTCAAGAACAGTCAGCCTGTCTATACTCAAATATAATCTATATATAGTCCCACCTAGAAAACAAAACAAAAAGATTCAGGACTCTATTTATTTCTATACAAGGTGTAACAAAGATGAACTAAATGAGTGCGTAAAGCTGTTTTAAATGCTATTTACTATGTTAAATGCTAAATATAATTGGTTCTAGTGAATTGTCAAGCAATAAACAACACATCATGTGGAGTCAAAGAAGGCAAACCTTCAGAGTATGATGGAGACTTGAAGAGATCGAAAATCCTCGTACAAGGAGTGTTTCTGGAGCGTAGTAGAACCACAAATGCCGCTATGAAACGGCAGCGATTGATTGCATATAATAAGGTTCCAAGCCTAGGTTCAAAACTAGCAACGCCAAGGAAACTCTTTTGTTTTACGATTTTTCTTCTTTATGGCGAATACCGTCTTACGTTATCCAGGCACGGATAGACTGTTTTATGGTTGAGTCGGTATAGAAAATCTGGCGCATTTGGAAGCCCTCAATAGGACAAGATGTAAAGCCGACATGGAGACTTGTACACAGAAGAAAAAAATATACTTTGCCAGAATTTAATACTCAACAGCCGGGATGCGGCTGCTATGGGGCCGTTCCAGGCACTCACGAAGGTTGTAAACAGGGTTGCCAATTTTGGCTACCGTTCGCCAAATTGGCGAATTTGAGAGGCCCGTGGTGACCTAGAATTATGAATGGCGACATGGTGAATTTTTGGCGACTTTTGGATTAGGTCTCCACTGAGTTATGCATCCTAAGCTCAGCGTCTTCCGAACGAATGAGCGGCAACGCTCTCTGTATTTTTCTTCGTTTTAGACCCACGAGTAGATTGTGCACGTTACGCGTCATTCGATATATCCGTCCTGTAACTCGTGTGTATCTGCTCAATGGACCTAGACGCACGGAGGTAGAGGAACGTCGACCAGCGACATTCTAGCAAAAAGTAGGTCATCGGACTGCCTTGCAAACCGCGAGGGGGCAGTGTTTGAATGTGAGTTTAAGGCTTTAGGTGCTTTAAGCTTCTCTAAAATTTTGCTTCTGAAGGGGCTAGACGACGGGTTGGCCGCGTGTTCCGACCATTTGTTATGTTGTTGTTATGTGATGTTTTGTGGCGCAAGGGCCAATTAATGGCCAAAGAGTGCCAGGTCGGGGGACAAAAGATGTAAGCAATGATTATGGTAGCTGGCTGTATAAGGGCCTTAAAAGTCCACGCCATAAAGGCGGGTAAAAACATATATCTATTAAAATCATGACAGTGACGTGAAATATGTGAACAGATCTATATATATATATATATATATATATATATATATATATATATATATATATATATATATACACAATGAAATTATGGCGATGACGTACGGAGTGAATAGCACTTGCGCCTCCTCAGGTCCTTTGTGTCCAAAGGCCCGGAGGTAAGTGCTTTCTTTGGAGAGAACTACCGCAGCAGCGGCCTCTGTTGGGAGGCCGTGCTTCGGTTGCCTGGGAATATAACATTAAAACTATATATATGTTTAGGGAAACCGAGGAGTGAATTGTATTTAAAAACAGGTTCGCTGCCTATGAACATTGAGGGATGGAGTGGGAGATGTCGGCGGTATGATGGAAAATGCTTTTCTCGGATGGCATCAAGAAGGGTGCATTGAAGGATGGGGAGTACAGTGAGTGGCGTGTCGCATTTCTCACACATGGGTGGGTCACCGCCGGATAAAAGGTGTGCGTGTGTACTGTGCGTGTGTCCTATTCTCATTCTACAAAGTGTGACTTCTGTATAGCGTGACTTTGACACCGGTGACCAGGCGCCAAGACGCGGCTTGATGACATGCAATTTATTTTTGGTTTATCTATCCCACAAGCGCTGCCAGTGTGCCCTTAGTGATTTCTTTATAACGGGCTTAAGGTCCGATGCCGAGACTACAACAGATGTATTGGCAGCGCTTTGTTGGACGGATGCAGCTACACTCTTAACCGCGTAACCTTTAGTAGAGGCATACATTTTTAAGATTCGTATCTGTCTAATTTAAAGGTTATGCATTACCTTTTAATATGGTAACTTCTACCATATAGGTCACGGTAGTTTTATAAGTCACAGAGAAACCTTTAAAGCAAAAGGTAACTAGCAAACTCTAAAATTGTAACTTTTATTAGAGGTATAGCGTGTTTGTGTCCGTATAGGTATTTGAAAAACTTCTAAACTGAAAGGTTATACAGTAAACCTTCAAATGTGACTTTTAGGACAAATACAGCAGACCACTGCATGGAATTAACCTTATACAACATCTGCATGCCTCGTGCAAAACTCTTCCATTAGAGAAAGAACATCACACGGGACATGCAGAAGTTGTGGGTTCATATTCCTTCCATTCAGCAAACTGCATTTTCCTTTCATTCACCTAGAGAATCAAAGTGCCCTGAAAGAAAGACAGGCGTATCGGCTTACCATGCTTTTTAGCTTAGTGGTACACAAATTTTCTAATCAATAAATGTTTATAAAGCCTGCGTGTGCATGGTAATTTCTGTGAGAAATATGTGAAATTATTTGGCATACACAAAGCCGAACAGTTCATGCAGGAGCATAGGCTCTCAGACATTCGTCCGGATGCAAAGCAAATAAACGAATTAGTCAGAGAAATAAAAAGCATGAAGCACTTTATTTAAAATGGAAAAATATACAGTAATTCAGCTATACGTAACTGAAAAGTTTTTCTTGGAAAAATATTTATATGAGAACTTCCAAACATCTGCCCAAATAATCTTTGGCAATAAAGTTTGACCAACCAATTGCATATATAGGGATCAGACTTTTTTTTTCTTCAACAGCGCCAAGAAACACTTCAATAGGTTTGAAATAAGTCCACGTGGGATAGGTTCTTCAGGTCTTAAAAGTTTTTGGACCATATTCAGGGTCCGCGAAAAAGCAGACGGGTACATGAGGTTTTTCAGATAGTATATGAGAAAGCATATGACGACGGCACGCTCAATGTTCAGTTCCTTCAGGTGAATTATTTCTTCCTTGCTGCCTCCATACACCCAAGCTTGGTCCTTGTATACGTATACATGTGGTGCAGCATATTTTATTTCTGTCGGTAGAGCAGCCTGTAATTCGAATCATCAAAGACCCAAAAAAGAGTGTTATATGCTAAATGCAGCCATTTGCTAGACATTCAGCATTAGTCCAAGTCTATTTTTCGCTACGTCATTTGCACACATGAAGCACTTATCAGTGCGTCTTTTCACGCTTTTCGAATACAGCTAGGCAGAGAAAAAAGAAAATAACTTATCTTCAATGATCAGTGCAGTGCTCTGACGAACCTTGCAAGTGCTTCGAGAGCTCTAAAAATGAAGTCTCCCTTCCTTCCTTCTCTGAGAAAACTTGTGCCGCCTTTTTTAGCCGTTGTTCCGCTTCATCCACAGTGAACCCAAAGCGCAGTTGGAGCTCAGCACAAAGCTATGGCAGAAGCAACAAAACAAGAAAAACACTTGTTTTCCCATCACGTGCCTAAAAAGTGAATTTGAAACAAGTCATTCGGCTAGACCTATGTTATATTAAACTTTGAGAGTAAAGAAAAATCAATCGGGCCTTGAATACAACGCCACAAGATTAATTTTCCTGTGTGAGTTACAACTCTGCTGTGTGCCACTGCTCAGAAACAGATGCTTTACATTGTTTTAAATCAACGCTGATATAAAGTATAAACTTACAGTTTCTTCCACCAAAAAATAATTTGGCAAGGGGTCTACATGGTGTTGGCAGCGGTCTTGGTATGTGGCTCTCAAGAGGCACAAAACCCTTTCGTAGTTGATTGTGGCCCCTTTTAAGCTGTTGGAAGCCAATAACTGGAATACACAAAACTACAAATATGACAAAACAATTAAGGCCCCCATTGACATGGAAGGATAAAGAACATAAACGCCCTTTGGGAGTATTTCGTCTCGTATGAAAATTGAATAAAAATTGCAGCCTACCTGCAACTCTGCCAATGCCACCTCTTTTGTTAGTTCTGGCCTGGATTCCTCCAAGAGAGCAGTATTACTTCTTTTCTGTCGGTGCCGCTGCATTTTTCTTTGCAGAGAAAGCCTCCGTATGAAGACACTGTGGAAAACAGTAGAAGGGAATGAGCATGAAAACATAAAAATATGGTGGAGCCTATTCAGGATAGAGTAATCTGCACAAAGGGAAATAAAACTCAGTACATCGCACTCAGAGTTGAATAATTTCGTCAGAGACTGCACCATTCACAGATCTCATTATGTTAAACTGCTATATCTATCAGTTTCAGCAAGGCCATTAATCTCACGGATTAATAGTTTTAACTGAAGCATTGCTTTGCGATTTTAACCCATTTTATACCACATTCTCTCACCTGACCACTCTATCTAATTTCCTGTTATCTCTTTATTTATATGCCTCCTTAATGGACTTGCACGGGTGTACAAATGCTGACGTCCTTGCCCCGGCAATGCAAATGTAAGGGAGAGGGGTGACGCATATATATTTACAACATAAACTTTATTAGCAAGATATATCCAGAAAGGGAGTTACAAACGAATTGCGAGAAGTGCAATGGCATCATTACTCTGGATCACATGCTTTGGCAGTGTCCTGTGGCTTTCACAGACAAGGAAAGAGACTGATGGCAAAGAGTCCTTCACAGTGGAGCTCTTTCAGATCAAATATACAGGCCGTCCAGAAGGCCCACAATACGGCGGTAAGGTTAAACCTTACTGTGCCGACGTGGGAGCCGCCTGCGTCAACTTAGGGTTGATCTTCAGGACCCGAATAAAGTTCATCATACCATACCAGAGGGGATTATAGCAGCACCCTGAGAGCCTTGGTTGAAAAGAGTTTTCGATTCGGTGCTCATGTGAACGCGGTTTTGAGAGCTGACGTAACCAGCTATGTTTACACGAAAAGCACTTTGGGTCCCGCCTCACTCAATGCTCTTTTAAACCGAAACTTCACTGGGCACCAGAACAGCCTTCCAATTATTAACCATCACACGCTCAAGTAAACGAGCTTTCCGGCCGTGATAAATGGGCCGTTCAACAGAAAACACAAGGTGCAAAATTCTTTTTTTTTTCAGTGCCTTTTTAATAATAAATACGCAGGGATTCACTGCTCACGCCAACCAGTATATGAGCCTGGAGGAGGACGGTACAAGCGGAGCACACGGTCAATCAAATCACACCGAGGTTGAACATGGCTCCGCAAATGCGGAAGAGCCCGTTTTGATTCGTGAAAAGGACACGAAGCACCTCATCGATATCCCTCTTCTCGCACCACTCAGCATTGATTCATGAGCAGATTAGATGCAATGACACTCCGCAGGTGCGTAGCCACGTGTAGCCGTGTTCCCGAGGCGAGGTAGAGACAAAAACCACAGCGCAGATTACGAGCCCGCGACTGGCCTCATGCCCATATGCCATCTCCCATACGTGTGCTCATATAACACCGGCAACAAGGAGCTCACACATGCACGCAGATTCTCCTATACCATATATATGCTTCGGTGCACCGCATTGGAAGCGATTATTTCGCTTTGCAGCCGTAGACTCGGTTGTTAGATGAAGGAACGCACTGGTAAATGCTTATCTACTCATTTCAGCATCTTTCTCCGACTACGCTCGCGGTAACATGAGAAGAACAACGTGGTCGTGGAGAGCGCGAGGGGCCACACAAGTGCGCCACCGAGAGAACACAGTGCCGCCTTTTCATTAGCTTGCGCCTGAGTGAAGTTTGAATAAGTCCTGGGGCGGACAACGCTTCTAGCACAAACATTACACCGCAAAACGCCACATCAGCCGGAACATGGCACGTAACACTTCTTACCTAACAACGTTGCGAAAAGTTGCTAAGCTCACACGTGCAGACAAAGCAAGTATTACGTGCTCACGTGATAAGTCCGTCAAGTGCAAGTGAGCACTAATTTTTAACAAAATAATGCCACAAAATTTATATCTTAATACTAGATTACCTAACTCTTGTATACGAGAGGCAACAACATTTGTCAGGGCATACAAAAGGTAAAACGCACAACGGCTGCAAAACAAAACTTTGCTTACCGAGATCAGCAATCCTGTTGTGGGCGCTGGGACTGTGGTCACAATAGTCGCGTCGAATGCGAACCTCGGCATCGTCGACGGCGCGCACTACCACATATTGCTTGCAATCGCATTGGAGCTCATTGCACCGGCCACGTAACACGCCACAAATGTCTTTGTGCTTGACGGGCATTTTAAAATCATACCGAGCACGCCGCCACACGCCTACAAGCGCGTCACGTTCGGATAGTGGGATGAGACTATGGTGTAACATAGTTGCTGTATATGGGCTCCCTGAGAGACTCATGGTGGCGCGAGAGGGCGCTGAGCGCAAGAGAGGTGCTGTAATCGCGATGCAGACAGCTTCGTGAACAGCCTCTGTAGCAGTTATTTCCGTGAGACTTCATATCGCGCAATTTCGTTGTGATTACAGGAGACGAGGTACAGAAGCAGGTACCATACTTTTTTTCTCCTTACCGCGAACGTTGCAGTAGAACACCTCAGAATGACACGGCCCTCTAAGTGTTTCATTGCTCTATACAACCACCTCGCCCACATTGCCGCGCGCCGTGAACGGCGCACTTGCCAGTATTCTAGCACACGCAAGCACCAAACCATTTCAGGGCTGCTTGCGCGCGATTGGAGCAATAGAATTTCCTTTCCCGATCGCCCTCGCCGAATCTGTAACCCTTGCCCCTTGAATGTAAACGCCTAAACGTATACGGCGAAGACTCTGTCAGCTCTAAAGGTCACCGTTAAAGGTATACACGAGCCATATACCTTTAAATTTAGATTGTAACCTCTGTGAATCAGCAAGTAAACCTTTAAAACTTGGGAAAACAAAAAACACAAAAACGTCGACCCATGTAACCTATAGGATAAAGGATAAATTTTGGTAAAGGTATACACAGAGGATACGCGGTTAAGAGTGTACCCATAAATTAGACAAGAATAAAGAGCAGAGTTTGCTTGAATGTTTTATTGCCAAAGCGTATCATTCACACAGTAGCTCAAGTATACAGTATAATTCAAGCCGCAAAACAGACAATCAGAATGTAATAAATAAATCATGCACGTGCATGCTCAAATAAATTACACAGCTACTGCTGCAACCGCATCCTGATAAGCCGTGCAAGCGTAGAAAAACAAAACGAGCAGCATGCAGATCGTACCTTTCGTCCGCAGGGATCCGAAAGAATTTTATGCCGGTGTGGCGTGAACAATTTCGACACCACTCTGCACAGCACGATTTGTGATGACGGCGCGAATCGATTCATGCGTCTGTTTCGCTGAAGCTTGCAAGGGTTTCCCTGAAACAAGCTTTACGGTGGTAAAAGCGGCCTTTGGGACACCGTAGACCGTAGCATACAAGGGCGCGGGACAAGAAACGTCCTTTTTTCGCCGTGAGAGATAGGGCGGCGCAGTTCCCGTTTTCCACTCCGGGTGGCCTTCGTATTTTCGCAATCTCGAACTACAACCTTTAGGTTCTCTTGCGTAGTAAAAACTCCGGAATTAATAAGTAACCTGGTAATAAATATAAAATGCAACAACAACGTTCGTTTATGCTTGTTAGCAGAACAGCCCCCAAACATTAGGATCGCTGCGGTCACGGGACAGAAAAACCGCGAAGTTTCATCCCCCTGGCGACGCCGCTAAACGCCTAAACGGGCGCCTAAGTGCTGCGCTCTAAAATTCGCGAGGCAGGATTCGAACTTGCGTACCCACGATCCGGTACCCACGATCCGAAGGCCAGCGTATTAACCACTCGTCATCGAGGCACGCTAGCAGAGCTTAGCATTGCCTTGCATATACTATTTTGCGGACAGGTTTCGGTGACACCACGCTGGGCTGTTAACCTTGCGGTTCCTGACTCTATGAGTTCGCGCCAGGGCATACAAAAGTAAGAAAACATTCGTTTAACAGCCCATGATGGCGACGTCCATATGCCTTACGTAACATAATCTATAATATAGCACAGCAAGGGGTTTAAAAAGGCAAGTGAAGGTAAGGTCGACAGATGCGAGGGTGAGGAGTGGAGAAATGAGAAGGGGAGAGAGTAAAGCATGCATAGAAAGAGAAAGAGAGAAATTGAGAGAACAAAAGGAAGAAAGAGAAGGAAAGAGAAAAAGACAAGGAGTTAGGGAAAGAGAGAGAAATAGAGAGCAAAAAAAGAGATAGAAAGAATGGGGAAGCGAGAAATACAGAGAGAAATAGAGAGAGAAAGAATGGGAAGAAAGAGAAAGAAAGGTAAAAAGACCGAGAAAGCAAAAGAAATAGAGAGAGGAAGAAATGGAAATAAACAGATACAAGTAATACATACGTAAAATACAGAGAGAAGAGACAGAAATAAAGAAATAGAGGAAGAAAGGAAGAGAAAATTGGCAAAACTAAGCAGCCCATCAACAGCCGTGACTACCTAGTTCTCCATAAGCTCCACTGCACCTTTAGCATGGCGCCTACAGTGCAAGCTACGCTAACTTCTTTCTCTTTTTTTAGCGTCATTGTGGACCGGATGCCACTGAGGAAGATGGCCATCGGTAAGATACTAAGTATTTTATTACTTCCATCGTAAATAGGCGTAAATAAATTTCACCGCCACAGTTGAAACTGGATCTAAGGAAACCCGATTTTACAAATTTCTCGATCTAATGAACATATTTCGATTCCCTGGCAGGTAGCCATAGGGCTCAATGGTTTCATCAACTCTAATAAACGAAGCTATCACGGCACCAAATCCGATATAACGGAGGCTTTACGGAAGGAAATGAGTTGAAAAGCGATTATTTATTTGTAATTTTGTCACAGATGGCATTTCTTCGGACGTGCGCTCTAATGCTCCTGTGCCTAAATATCTAGCGCCCTATTCACGACCGTAGTTTTATTTTATTGAGCCGGCATGCCGCGCCTAAGAGCGGAACAACGGACTTAACATGCGGTAGCGGTATTACATACAAAATAGCCCTAGCTGGCGCAGTAGTGGTTTCTTGTCTGGAAACATGATGATTGTTTTATTTAATGGTTTAGGCGACAGATTGTACAAGTGGCATCCTTGCAACTTTCTTGTACGGCCTGCTCGCATGATTACTGCATTCACCAATTTGTGCATATCGGCAGCCTGTCATAGCTCAAGTGATCGTATTTGGCCTGCATCACTCCGACATGGGAGGATGCATGTCCTAGCCGCAACTCATGGACTTTTCACACGCGAAGCCTCAGGTTATCGGCAAGTTCATTGCCCCGGTAGCGTTTGGGTGTCGCTCCGCTATGATTCTTGATTTTTTCTCCATTACATGAACTACCCAATTTCACTAAATATTTCAAGCGCAGACATCACTTCGTTAAGTAGAGTCTCAACTGTAGTTATTTTTTCTCTAATATTTGTTTGCGATATCAATTACATGAACACTTTCGGAGGATTTTGCCGTCGCCATCGCCGTCATGTCCGGGATATGCATATTATATATATATAAAGGCACCAAGAAAAATAAAGCAGAAGGAAATTCCGAAGCATCCAACGGAGATTTAAACCAGCGACCCCTCGCTCCCAGGGCGCTTTTTTAGACAACTCAACCACAAGCCATCTATGCGCCAGCGAAATAACGGCGAGTTAATGATATACCGCATTTACCGCTGGTGGTACGAAGTTCTCGGATGACATTGAGCGTATTTTCTAATACGCAACTCTCCTGCATTTTATTTCACTTTGAAAACTGCCCTTCTGACGCGCACGACGACGAGGCCTCTTTGCGTAGCCACTGGTGATGCGGAAAAAAAACAAAAACAAAATAGCACCGGGCACACCTTGCGTCCCCGTGTGGCAGGAGATGAAGAAGGGTCACTCCACGCGCTGGAGTTTAAAAGAATAAGAAATATCTAAGAGCGTCGGTTCTCCGTTGTCGACACTTGCAGCGCGTTGCTCAAGCACAAGGACCTAACAACTGCGACAGTTGTTAGTTCACGCTTGTCCTGTGAACACCTGTGAGTTCTTTTCGGGCGTCTTTCCTTGTGCTTCAGGGGCGCGCTGCAAGTATCGAGCTGCTTGTCGTTCTTCGTGTGACATTCGAATTTTCAGCTATCGCATTCATTGCTTCACCCTTGCGGCAAAACTGTGACTTTTATAGCGCACATGCCTTTCGAATACATTATCACGGCCGCTCGATGAAGAACACACGGTGCGGCCTACCGCGTGGAGCGGATACTGCGTCGCGCGCCTAGTGCTCCTGGCTGCCGCCGCGGCGCCACCAGTGGAGGAGCCTATGGGGAGACCGAAAGCGAGAGCGCCGGAAATATTGCGGCGCATCGCGGCTTGACAGCGCAGCTCCTATGCGCTTGTTAGTTTTCAAAGGGTTACAATAAACTTGCTATAGCGTTAACCGTGTTGGTAATCGTCCTACGGAATGTGCGCCGGCGATGCTTCAACCTAAATATAGCAAGTGTTAGTTTTATCTGAAGTGGTTACTCGGGCGAGTTGCGATATTTCGCGTCATGTTTTCTCTCTCCTGTTGCCGTTGCGCTGTTCATCTTGGATAATGTATGTTTGTGCTACAGTTATTTTATCAACAGGGGAGTCGCTCATTGACAGGTGCGGTTGTATTTCCGGAATGACTGTTGCTCACACCTTAGAAACAAAATCATTGTGAACATCAGGGGAGTCATAATTGCTTTATTGCACGTGCGTCAAAAAAGGATAACTGTGTTCTCGGAATCACAGGCGCAGCACCTTCCTGGCCAGAGGTTTAACATTTAAATATTAACATTTCCTGCCCAGTTGGTAAGAAGCCTTCGTAAGAGCTTTCTGATGAAAACTTTGCAGACTTCCATGGCGTGGTCATCCGCTGCGCAAGTCCACTTTCAGCACTTCCATAGTCATAAAGAACAGCTGTTCACCTTTCAGACATCTCGTGAAAAAATATCCGACAAGAATACTATATGATGTTTACAAGCCTCTTATTACAAAACATAGTAATCCGTTTGCCATTTGGGGTACCGCTGGTGAGTGCTCTTCTTCACCACGGTCAACGAAACCAAAACGTTTGTCGACTTGTCGGTCGTATATGACCCTCTGCTGTATGCCCATCTCGTCAACGATCAGAGAGCAGAACGCTTCTTGCTCTACAGTGAGACCCTTGAATTCGATACACAGCCGCTCCTTTATCAACGAAGTGACGCCGATTTCACCTGTTAAATGGCCTGCATATTTCTGGAGCGTTGAGTGACAAGGGAGCTGAAAGATATTTCTGGACCTTGCATGCTCATAACTTTTGTTGAAGCATGCCTTCCAAATTACACATTCCCATAGAATGACGTCACTGTTGTGGGGCTTCTTCGTCGAGAATCTGCGAACTTGGTTTCTAACGAACTCGGCAGTCTTGTCACCTTGCGCAGCACCATTGAGCACCTTCACAAAACAGGCAATGCCCGTGTTATTTTCATAAAACTGCGCGCGCTCCTCAGCGTCATACACTTTTAAAGACGATAGTCTTTCTTGGGATACTTAAACGGAGAAATTTTGGTCTGTCTTTCTGTTTGTCGGCACGTCACTCGATTCAGCCACTCGGCCAAGGTTGAACCGCTTGCCCAAGGGCCAGGCATCTTGAACGGCTCACTAGGTTCATACTTGTGTACTTTGTCGATCAAAAAGCAAACATTACGCATATCTGAGGCACAACATCACTAGGTAAGTATTAGGTGGTGTGTTCCTTTTACAGAAAATGCATACATACGTAATTCTAAAGACCCTAGTTTCTTAAGCGGCGCTGAAAATGCGACTGCGCGTTAAACTTGACTTCCGCCGTGCCCTCTGCACGAGCTCATTGTTGTGTTTCGGTTTCGGTTCTGTATTGCACTTTACGAATGCCATGGGGCTCCGCTCTGGCATTCCTGTTTTACCCAGGCGACGTGTAAATAAAAGAGTGTTTGGAGAGTACTCGTTGAGTGCGGGGCGTTTTCTTCTGCTTCAGCGCTTCGCGCCAAACCGCGTGTTCGGGCTGGCTGGCGTCCCCGCCGGTCGCGTTGGTCACCGCCGGTCTTCGCCTGCTGCTGCGGCGGGACTACCAGTCCGCAACACAGCACTCATGTTCCCGACGTATTGCCAGATGGCGTCCATATCTCACGCAGCGCCTCTTCTATCGTCTTTAGACGACATTTGCAGCGAAGCACGCAGGTACGCGGCCAATTTTTTCTTGAAGGGCCTGCAGTGCTCCTTCCATACGAGCGATCTTCGCTTGGAAGCAGAGCGTTTTTTTTAGCTTCTGTCAGTTTAACAAGGTCGAATGTAGTCTGACATGATGCATCTGAAAATGATGGCATTTCCACACACGTTTTCATTCCCTAGTTCAAAGTTGTTGGGCGTCGTGGCTTAAGTGGACCGTCATGGACCAGCCGTTTTGGCTAATGACAAACGGCCATTTTGAAGTAGCATTGCCCGAGCACTCGGCACGCGACTGCGCATTATCGGCTTCTATTTCGGAGCGTGGCCGCTTCTTCCTCGGAGCAGGCGTGCTCCTCGTGCTCATGTAGCTTGGATAACCGGGGAACACTGTCGGCACAGCCGTTGGGCAAAAGTATCCTCAACTTCTCGGTCTTCTTGTAGTCCTGCTCCATAAAATGCAAGGCGCC
>NC_051183.1:136359297-136391184 GCF_013339695.2 Rhipicephalus sanguineus | reverse complement strand
GGCGCGCAAAGCGCTGCATTTGCGCTTCGTAGTCGCGAAAAGTTTTTCATTTTCATGCACTATGCCGGTGTTATTTTCTGCCTCTAAATTACAACGGGTACAAAGGCACCCCTACTGATGAATATTTTTTATCGGAAATGACATCCTAATGCAACTGTTATAGTGCCGAAAAAATGTGCCACTCAGAGGTGAATGTCGCCATAAAAAGTAACTTGATATGTTGCTGAAAACTCCCACGTCTTCTTATGTTTCTTTTCAGATGTGGAAGGGGACCCTCATAAAAGAGATGACTGAGGCCGGCGAAGAAGAAAAATGCTGGCAGAGGCTGCAGGAGATTTCTGCGAGGATGGCACCCCCCATGGATCACCGTAGTGTGGACGGCGGCTGGTCCCATAGGAGTCATGGCCACAGGTACTCTGCCAACTCGGGTGGGCTGTCATCGTAGGAAAACGCACACAAAAGCTGCTCTACTTGGGTGTGAGGAACAAGCTGTGTAGCACTTGCGAGTACTATGCCAAGAAAGGCGAGAGAAAAGAGCACTCATGCTACAGAAACTAGGATCAAAGCTCTGGCGCCATGGAGGCCGACATCCTTGTTGAAGGATTCCAAAGGAGCACTGAAATGCATGGCGTGCAGTATCGCACTTTCATAGGTGATGTAGACTCCTCGGTGTATTACCAACTTCAGACAAAGGTAGACTACGGTCGATTCATAAAGAAAAACGAGTGCGCCAATCATGTAGTCAAGTGCTACACATATCGGCTTTACAGCATCGCTAAAGAAAGCAAAGGCGCTCGCTCGCTACTGTCGGGTCCCAGAATCAAGCGAATCAAGAATGGTGCACGAAAGGCTGTGAGCCACTACGCCAAAATTCTGCGTGATTTTGAAGGCAGCGAGCAAGACCTCAACAAAGAAAAGGCAAGGCTTATTGAAGAGCTAGCTTCAGACATCAGGAATGGACCGCTTCATGTGTTTGGAAGTCACGATGGTTGTAAAAGCTTCTTTTGTAAGGGAAGCAAATGAGACAACCTGTACGATGGACGTCCTAAAATACAACAAGTGAAGCTTATGTCTGCAGCCAACATCATCGCAGACAAAGCCGACTGTCTAATACAGATGACACCAGCAATCTCGCTGAAGCCATAATGTCTCTCGTGGCCAAGTTTGCAGAAGGAAAGCAGATCAATCGTTGCCAGAGGGGTTCTTATGAGCATCGCTGTCAAGGTGCAGGTCTTCATTTTCAACTGTGACCCGAGTGGCACGCTAAAGCTAGCGAGGGTGTCACTTGCGCAAGTGGAGCCCCGATCCTGAAGAAATACACGCAGAAGCGACTAAATATGAAAAGGCAGGCGATATCGCGCAAAAGGCGACTGCTTCAGAAGTCGGGCTGTCGTGAGCGCACTTACAGTAATCAAGCACTAAGCGATTCGGCACCGCACTATGGGCCAAAATGTCAAAAGCCAGATATCTCAGCTGCCTTACTTTCTGCAAACTCAGAGAAGCAGCTGCTCGATCTACAAGTGGATGAAAACCGGCAAGTAAGGATCGAAGAAGAAACGCGTGGCCAGGCTAGCAATCATGAATGGCACGAACAAAGAAGGCTGCGCGTCACCGCGTCTGATTTTGAAGCTGTTTGCACAAGGAAGGACAGCACACCTTGTGATGCGCTAGTGAGGAGGCTCCTTCATCCAAAAGCTTCGCAACAGCCGCCACAGAGCATGGGAAGCAACACGAAAGTGTTGCACTTCAACTGTATGCTTCAGAGAAAGGGACGGTTGTGCAGCCTTGCGGTCTTTTCGTTGACTTGGAACACTGCTTCTTGGCAGCATCCCCGGACGGACTGGTTGGCACAGACCGCATTGTGGAAGTAAAATGTCCCTTCAGGTACAAGGAAGATGAACCAATGGAAGCAGCACGAAATTTTTAACGAAGAAGCAAAAAGACGGCGCTCCTGTCCTTTCAAGATCGCACAGGTATTTTTATCAAGTGCAGGGCCAGCTGCATATCACCAGACGGATCATGTGCGACTTTGTAGTGTACACCACGAAAGGAATACACGTGCAAGAAATACACAGGGATGATGCTTTTTGGAAAACAAAAATGGAACCATTTCTTCTTCGCTTCTACAAAGACTGTGTCCTTCCAGAAATAGTCGACTCGAGACTTGCACGATCCATGGACGTCCGCCGTCCAGAATGGGACAGACTTGCCATTGAGGCTAAAGAAAAAACGAAGAATGACGCGGCATCAAAGGCGAAAAAATTCGGGAAAGAGAAGGAATAAACAGGCACGTAACCATGCATGCTTGCGGTGGTATAAAGCGGAACGCAAGCCACAGTATTCCCTTCACGCCTTTATTTAGTGCCCAATATCCGCCACGCTGATGAGAAAGAAAGGACAAGTTTGCTACAAGAAACAGCCGTTTCCATGTACCGTACTGTAGGGCCCCTCCAACAACTGAGCTAGTGTTTGGATGTCGACATTACTTCCATACAGACACGTTTTGAAGAGTAGTGCACTTACACATTTTATTATTCCATGTTATCCAATGGAATAAGTTCGCATATGTCTTACGAATGCTACTGTTCGTTGCGGTGCCAGGAGGACTGTTGATGTGTGCCTTACGAATCACGCTTGTCAGTGCAGTGCAAGTAGGACGCTTCGCGTGTCTTCCGAATAATGCTCTTGAATGCCATGCAAGGGAGAGTCTTCACGTATTCCTTAGAAACTACGCTGCTCAATTGAAAGCAACAAGTACAACTTCAGGAACTGAATGAACACTGCATTCCATATTTACGTTGAAACGTCGCATTGCATTCATGTGGGTGTTTGTAGTGTCCGCGTGCGCGTGTCAGCGAGCGCCTTTATGTTGCATTGTTTGTCATTATCTTGCCCTCAGGCTACACTATATATATATATATATATATATATATATATATATATTATATATATATATATATATATATATATGTATATATATATATATATGTATGTATATATGTGTGTGTGTATACCATTTATTTGCTTGATGTGTCCGTCAAAGCAAGAGCTTTCCCATTTTTCAACAAAGGCTTTGATAAGATAACGCCCGCACGAAAACATCGGCGAAATGAATAAAGTAATCTTGAAGTGCTTCTCATACTGCTATATGGCTTGCGTTTTTCATTGTCTCATTCACTGCTTTCCATCAAACCGTAACAATGGCAAGCAAAAAAAAAAAAAGGATGCCGCCAAACATGAATTCAGTATCAGCCCATCGTCCGTGTACACGTGGCTGTGACGTCAAAATGTCAGTACGAAAAAGAATGATTGAAAGGGAGGGGGCATGCATGGAGCGAGTGACATTTAGGACAGGATCATGCAGCCTTTTTGCTTTTCCACGCCCTAGCTTTCGCGCTTACGTCTACATTACATTCGGCTGTTTAGAGAAGTGTTGTTTCGTTTTTTTTCGCGAATTACTGGTGCCCGTAACAAGTTTTCGAATGCCTGGCAAGGCTATCCTTCAAAACAAAAAAAAAGTCCGCCAACTGTCAATTGTCTTTGGTCGTGTCCTTCAAACGACGCCAACCCTCGGCCGATTGTGGGTGAAAGACGCCGTCCGCGTTTATGCTCCTTGCTTTTCATCCGTCGATTCCCGCTGCCTCGCGCGGCACGCAGGAGACGCGCGAGGCGTCACTAACCGTACTTCAGTGTTGGCAGTAACGCCGTTACCGGTAACGTGTTACCTTTTCGGTAACCTAGATAACGTACTGTTTACGATTTCGTGTCTGTAACGCCACTATAGGGAACTAGAAAACGATAGTCGCCACATCGAAAAGAAGGTTAGCGGCCATGCCAGTGCCAGTGCCACCACCTTGTTTTTATCCAGCGACCGTGCCAGTGCATTCACACGCTTCGAAGCGTTTGGTTCATGTTATGTTCAATCGTTATTCCACGGACGTATGTGAGAGAGACAAGATCGTTTGTGTATTTGCGAAAACACTTGAGCGAAACGACGCCGGTTTCAGTCTGCCAGCTGTCACTGGGACATTCGGCGGCCAGAGCGCGCGGAATCCGCTTTGGCGGCAGCGAGATCCGCCGGAAAAGCCCATTCCGCGTCGATCGGTCCTGGACCGATTTTTGCGGCAGCTGCCGCCGGATTCCTTCACCGCGAACCAATCGGAACGCGAGTCGAACATTCGAAAAATAGCTGCGCGCTTGTGATATCGCAGTGGTCGAAGCCCGCAGCAACAGCGAAGTCTTTCCTAATGATCCTGTAGCTCTCGACAACTGCCAAGTGTTGTCGCGATTAGCATCTTTGCAATACATCATCGCGATCTCGCAAAACGAGTAGCATTACCTCGGCTCGACCAAGCTTCTCGCGTCTGGCAAATCAGGACGAACCAACCACAAGTGCTTGCGTCGTTTCTTTTGTTCGGCGAATGCATGTTTATCCTCGTCAGATATCGCCAGAAAGTTGCTTTGCAGCAGGCCCAGCAGTTCGACGACCCTGCTCCTGTTTATGCGCTTCACCATAACGAAACGCGTACACAACGCCGAGCGCGTCGATGCCAGCGTTCCTTCGCGCGAAGGGACGATGACAACTAGACGCCCTAGTTTCGGCGGTGCGGTTGCTAAGTAGTGTTAACAATGTGGAATTTCGGCGGCGCGTGAATTCCGGTCGCTGTGGTGGGCGGATTCCCCAGTGTGAATGAGCCGTTATCGTCATGTTGTTGAAACGACGCCAACAGTTGGCCCCGATTGTAGGTGAAAGACGCCGTCCGCGTTTGTGCTCCTTGCTTTTTGTCGGCCGATTACCGTCACCTAGCGCGACATATAACATATAAAACACGCGCGAGGCGACGCTGACCATACTTGCGCGCGCAATTTTCTCGCTTTCTGCAAACGTGGATGAGTGGCGTCGTCTGTTGTCATTTTTCGAACTATTGGCAAGATGGTGGTAGTGGAACCGCCACCTTAATCAGGCGCGACCAAGTTCGTATACCGTTCGCAATTACCTTTGATTCCATATCAGTGTTCGTTATAACGACAATCATCTTATGAGAGACCTGAGAGATGAGAGGACTTTGTGATCGAAGGTCTCCACCGCCAATGGAGCCGAATAGAATGGGGCGCACCTAGCCCAGTCAATCTTGAAAGCCTCCCTGTTGGATGTGGTTTCATTTCGAAGGTTTCGCTACCTATAAGAATAGCTTTACTGGTAGCCTACAAAACGGATGTTGCTTCCAGAAATAAAATCAAGGTTACAATTCATCCTTTAAGCAAACTTTTACAAGACAAAACAACTGATTCGAATGTTGCCGCATAAATGTCTCCCACAAATTCCTATGTCCCCTTTCAATGGGTAGGGTCAATTAAAAGAAGTACTGACATCCACAGCAACGAATGAATAAATTGTTGTGTAAGGGATGCGTAATCGTAGATTTTCATTGTAGGTTGTGGCCTGCATTAGACCGCTATTTATGAGCGGCATCACCAATACGTCTGTCATGTTTCCCACTGCAGTGTCGCGGCCCCACAGTAGCAGCGGACAAGAAATGGAGTCCGTGGACGAAGTCATGAGGACAATGTGCAAGAATATGAATCAGGACGGAAGTTTGGCGGTCGGTGACCCTCACACGTGCGATGCACATTCCGAGAGCAGCCGTAGTTCCTTCATAAACGAGACGTACAAAGAGGGACTCGGGCGCCGTAACGATCTTACTCAACCGTGCACAAAAATTATTATGAAATCATTATGAAAATCACTATGAAAATATGTTGCAGCAATACTGCAAGTAGGCCTTTTTCAAACACATTCATCTTCACGGATTCGGCCGAGCACAGGGAGAAAAAGAAGATATACACGAAGACGAGCGCAAACTAACAACTTCAAGTTGTTAGGTTGCGGTCGTCTTTGCTTATCTCTTGTTTGTCCCCGTGTGCTCGCGCGAATCCGTGAAGAAGGAAATATGTGCACCGGTATCAATGAGAACAGTAACAGGGAGGCCATTCACTTCTAAATCAAGCAAGTTCTTGTCCGTAGTCAGCGCCACCTCTGGGAGCTGCATTGCTCAGTTTTCCGAGTATGGGCTTACAGTAGGACGGGGCGACGAATAGCGACGGTGCTGAAATAACCGGGAGCGATGCTCGTGTGGGGACGGTGAGCGACTGGAGCGTCGGACTGATGTTGCAGGAGCCTCATTGTATGGTCCACTGTCACAAGCGGCAAACTGCAGGGGCTGGTTGTCGCCACGCCTATAGCTAGAAAACGAGCGAGGTGTCGAGGTGTGAGAACGCCAGTAGTTGAAATATGTCCCGCCCCATAGCAATTAAACCAGATTGGCTTGTCGTCCGGTGTTCGCACTTTGCGGGGTCACGAAAGCACCGAAACGTTTGCGGAGCACGCGAAGGCGGCGTCATGGCACTTACACGAGGTTGCGTGAGCGAACAGACGCGCTGCAGTCCAACATCAGAAAGGATGGCGGAGACGCCGCCTCTATTTTGCGAAGCACGACCTGGAGTACGCTCTCTGCGGTAGGCAGTTGACGGCATGTCGACTTAGGAAGCCGCATGAACGGCTCTGCGAGGCGGCGATACTTCAGTTCTTCGAGTCGCCGGCACACTTTTATGATGTCGCCAACGGTTGAGCTGTCCTTGGACAACAGCAGATTGAAAGAATCATCTGAAATGTCTGAAAACATTGCTTACTTCGTCTTCCTCGGTCATGTTGGTATCGACACGACGGTAGAGAGCAAGAACGTCAATTTGTACAACACATTCCGTTTGGTCGAAGTTTGAGCCCGGCTGGAAAGATCATTAGAAGCGGCGCGCTGGCGCCCGGCTTGTCGACTGAAAATGCCACGGAGCTTGTTTTTACGGGCCTCGCAACTCGTTATATCTGCTTCATGGGCCTGGAACCACACGTCTGCTGTTGCGCAGAGATAGAATGCAATGTTGGCGACCGTGATTGTCGGGTCCCACCGATAGACCGCTGCAAAACGCTCGTATCTCGCAACGCAGTCATCGCCGGATGACTGTATGACGTTGTCATCAACGATTGATGTAATCAACGATCGATGGCGTTTTCTGCGCCGAAGAAGTTACCAGGATCGCGCGGCTGAGTCAATAAGTCCGGCTGTACCGGCTGGGCCGAAGTCCGGGTCGAAGAAACAATTTCCTTCCGTTGGCATAGCGAGACTCTCCAGGACACGTCCTCTGCGGAGTTCCGTCTTGCGTCGTACCCAGCACTTCCACTAAAATGTTTAGAAGATATTTACGAAGGAAAATAGTCCGACAGTCAATATGGTGGCTGTTCACCAGAACATGTCGTCCTCCCCTCTTCCGTCACATCACCGTGGTGATAGCTGGAACACCGCAACAATATGTAAAGTAGGGACGACGTACTTTTAATTAATAATATGCGCAGTATTTAGATTGGTAGCGAACAGGTACTTACGCTTGCAGCGGAAACCACCTAGCACCACCCTCTTGCTCAGATAAATGGTAGGCGTGCTGCAGTTCTCGGGGTGGAGGTTGTATTGATTGTTAAGTTGTAACCGGCTATAGTTTGTCTCCGTGGATGTGCTGCTGAGATTACCGTTCTTCCATAGCAAACCATAAAGTGATGTAAACACACGCATTGCAGACACACGACTGCTATCTCGTAGTAGAGTATACTAGAGTGGCCTGAGCTTACTAGCTCAGGCCACTCTCCTTGCCTTCTAATATAGTTTCTCTCTTTCATTCAGTGATAAACAATAATCTTTTATTTGCTCAGGAGTAAAATATAGCGGCAATAAGAACCAGTCAAGAAATAAACAATGCATATTAAAGTGTGGCACCTCTTCGACCACTGTATAGTGCAGTTAAACAAGAAAAAAAACAACAAATAAAACCTGAGAAATGCATACTATTAATATGTGGGGTTTTAAGTCCTGAAACCACGTTATGATTATGAGGGACGCCGAAATGGAGGGCTCCGGAAATTTTAGCAATCTGGTGTTCTTTAACGTTCACTACATTGCACAGTACACGGGCCTCTACCATTCTGTCTCCATCAAAATGCGACCGCCACAGCCGGGTTCGAAACCGCTTCCTTCGGGTCAGCAGCGGAGCGCCGTAACCACTGAGCCACCATGGCGTACCTGATAGTTAAATAAAATACCGAAGAAACTTGCCATAGACACTGCACGTGAAGAAAATCGCTAGTTTATCAAAGTCAAGGAGAGCTGAGTTTGTGCGATCAAGCACGATGAAACAACAGGGAGCCGAAAACGAACAAAAACAAATAAGCAACCAGAAGATGCGTTAGCACGTCTGCAATCTGCAGAAAACAACAAACATCGCTGTTGAGCGTTGGCGCACCGCCTTGCTGCTTTCATTCAGTAAAGCCATAGCGCTGAAAATAGGGACCAAGAAAGAGGTCCTGCGAAGAGGACGCAGCTTTTTGAAGAATACAAATTAACAACAGTCCATCATTTTGAAACATAAAAATTGCTTATGTAATAGCGACCCGATTTTCAAGATAAGTTACACAAAAGATGGCTATGTAGCGATAGACCGATAACTTATCTGAATAGGCGGATTCGTGCCTTCGGGAACGGTGTCTTCAACATTGTAATTTTGCTCATGGCCATTTTTCTTTAGAGGATGACTCTTTGGCACATCAATAAGGTGGGCGAGAAGCAGGTCATATCTAAAGAGTTTCCGTCGCTGGCTTCGAGTAATGCTTACCACCTGTATCACACATTGCAGTTGTCGTTTTTTCAATCTTCTGTGAACAACGTCCACACCATGCTTCTCTTGCGACTGCTCCCCGTTATGACATGACAAAGGAAGCACTGTACACACAAAAATGTAATAATAACGCAATATAGCAAGCAAGCATCACGTGCGCTTTGCCGACAGTTAAACAGCACACGATGTAAAGGGGGGGGGGGGGAGAGGAGGTTAATGCAGTAGCCTGTGAGCGATGAGAAGCGGTCAAGTGCATCTCTGCCTCGTCGGGGTTGGGCCGCCTCCTGCCAGGGCTTGAAGCCTTGGGCAGGGCTTGGACGTAGGCTCTGTAGGTGACGAAGCCCAGGGCGCGTTCATTTCTGCCTCTATCGGATAAGGCCGCCGCCGGCTTTGCGCTCGTTCTGATAGCCTACAAATATGCGCTGTAGTGAAAAAAGAGTAGCTGCGCTCAACTTCTGCATCTCGGCATCGCTGGCCTCGGTGTTGGGGGGGGAGGTGTTGCTGTAATCGATTAATCGAAGAGTCTTAATCGAATAATTAGATTAACTGGAAATCGGCATCGCTGGCCTCGGCATTTCGGAAATCGCTGGCCTCGGCATCGCTGGCCTCGGTGTTGGGGGGGAGGTGTTACTGTAATCGATTAATTGAAGAGTCTTAATCGATTATATAGATTAACTGGAAAGAAAAATCGATTACGATTAATCGATTAACTGTGGGCCTTTAATCGAGTAATCGATTCTTCGTTCATCGATTTTACCATCCCTACGTTGTACTCCTAGTGTTCTTTTGTATTACTGTGTCCGAAGTTGCGCAATCGATAGTTCAAACTTCACCCCACGTTCTGGACTGTCGTATTCTTCACCGCAGCAACAACGTGAGAGAAATGCTACAGAGGAACTTGTAGGACGCTTGAGCTTCGCCGCGAAGAGTAGAACGCGATAGCGAAATCGGGCCCTGCGCGCATCACCTTCTCATTTTTCTAGCCTAACTTCGGCTGTCGGTGCATGCCTCAGCCGTGCCGTAAAGAAGCGAACGAATGTGCGCGTAACGTTGGCCGTTTCAAACTATCCTAAAATGCCTACTACTGTTGTTAGGTGTCCGCTGCGCCATAATTCTTTGCATGGTCGAATTAGTGAAGGGCCCACTGCGATTCCTGAAGGCAATTCGCGAACCTACTCAGCTGCCCACTTTATTGATGCTTTTGCAGCTGATGATGATTAAATATGTCTGAGCGCTTTGTAATGGGTGAACCTTTAAAACAGCCACTCTATGCTCAATTCGCATGTCTTGCGCCTGGCACGATTCTGCGCTTCTGCCACATAATATTACATGCGTTAAAGAGACTCCTTCCACTACATGACATTCATATAGTGTTTCTCTCCGATGCAGTTACAAGAAATAGCGTGGCTCTGTGGTAAAACACCTGTTTTTACCTGTGGTAAAACAGCACACAGACGGTGTGGGTTCGATTCATAATCTAGCAGAAGATTTTAGTACTTGTTTATTTTGCATCTCTCTCGATTTTTTAGTCAGGGAGAAGATGATGATTTTTTGCTGAAAAGCAACAACGCCGACGCCGGAATTTCTGTCTACGAAACGAGCTCTTTGACGCTATAGCTTTAAAACTCACACCGTCCTTTATGCATATGTGTATAAGACGTCTAAAAGAGAAAAGTAATCTCAGAGTATTGTATTGTTACCTTCTCCGCTCCACACCCCGAAAGCTTTCTACACCCAACTTGGTTTTACACTGCCTCCAGATCAGCGCTCCGGGATCTTACATAGTCTTTAGTGCCTCCGGAATCAGCGCTCGATTGATGAAGCGACGAGGGCATGTGATGACGTCACCGTGTGACGTCACGTTGAATATACATGGTGACGTTATCACCTGATGATATTTTGCATCACTCCTGTTGACATCGACGGTGACTTTTCGCATTTGAAGAGGCATCTAAGGCTTTCGCCCTAAAAACAACAAAAATATAAAAATCGGTATTGTTTTTTAGCGCTCGTTAGAGGGAGGTCTTGATTTAAAACTGCATAAACACTCTTTATATACAACAAAATCTCATGGTACACGTAATCAAGCTGATTTAAACTGCTGAATACGAAAAATGAATACTTGAAGGGGAAAGTGTTAACAGTAGGGTCCGTCAAACAGAGTTACACAAAAACAGACCAATGAGATTCATTGACGACTTCCTTGTCAACACATATGAACCGCTCTAGGCCTTACAAAGGCACTGAGCTGTCCATGGATCATTTTCGGAACTTGAATGAATCAATGATCTTGCCTTCATTCTTTCACGTGTTTCCTCAAGGTCTATGATTACATGGTCCGAATTTAGAAATGCGTGGTGGTCTAGGGGATACGGTGCTCGACTACTGACCCGAAGTTCGCGGGATCGAATCCCGGCAGCGACGGCCGCGTTTTCAATTGAGGTGAAAATGCTACAGGCTGGTGTACTTAGATATAGGTGCACGTTAAAGAACACCAGATGGTGACAATTTCAGGAGCCCTACATTACAGCCTCCCTGATAAGCATATTATGGTTTTGGACGTTAAACCTCCGCAATTATTAAAGGCATTTGATTGTGAGCTATCTTTGAGAACAACGCGTCCAGCCTCCAACCTGACTGGAGTCAAACGGCGCAAGGAGTCTTTATGTAACAATTTTCGATGGATCGGTCGCAATTCAGGAGTGTTCTTTTCGGTGTTCCCTATCATCGTGAGAGACAACGGAAATGGAAGTTGCGTGCATCACGATTTCCTTCGTCCATAAGTTCGAACACGAGCAGAGATTCTTCAGCCGGATCGACAACCACTTCACTCGGTGTTGAGAACAACCTTATGTTTTCTCCTTTCTTTTTTTATCCAGAAATATCGAGTTCATCTTCACGAAGTTCAGGTGCTCCCGGTTTCCTTGCTTTTTTTTCCTGTTCCGACAGCGGAAATGCTTAAGCCCTGCATCGGTCCGCGACTCGTGAAATGATTATCATCGTGAAATGGCACGCGCTCTCTTCTTCCCTTCTTCGCCTCGACCCGGTACGGGCTACTGTCGAGACCCGGTGCGCGCACTTGCCACATTTCGTAGACTTGCGGTGCCGGTGTCTCAGAGAGGCTTTCTTCGTCGTCTACGGTATGGATTGACTGATACTTCCGGGACAAAAGCGCTGAACCACTTGCGCTCGTAACTGTAACTGCCTTTACTTGCGCCAGGTGCCCCTTGCTTCGACACTTGTGACATACGCTACTTGCATGTCTACACTGCGTGGCCAGATCCTCGCCTCCGCAGCGGAAACATGAAACTCGGTCATGCTTCTGCTTTTCTGTATCACGTGGCACGGCATTCGTCGGCGCAACAGTCATTGGTATGGCTGTTGACAGCGCGCGAGAATCTTTGTGCACTGCTTATATCGCGATAACTGTCTTCTTTGCGGTATCAAGGTTCAAATCTGGTGACTCCAAAAGTCGTCGTTGATGCCTGCCACAATGCGGTCACTAAGCATTCTGTATCAAAACGAGCCGAAAGCACAATCGCCAATCAGCAAGTTTGTTCAGGCGAGTGAAGAAATCCCCAGCCGTTTCGAGAGAATGACGTATTCCTGAATTAAGCTTGAACGTTGCAACCACTTTCGATGGTCTCGGCGGAAAAATGCTTCTTCAGTACGTCAAGGATCGTTGACAGGCTTGTTTCTGACGGCTTCGACGGTGACAGCAGGTTCCGCAGAATTGAATACGAGGCCGGTCCCAAACAGGTGAGAAGTACTGCTCGCTTTTTTTTTCATCTTCTACGTCGTTGGCTATGAAAAATTGTTCTACCCGCTCTTGATACTCATCCCAGCTGGTTGTTCCCACTTCGCACGGCTCAAGCTTGCCGACTCGAGGCATTCTTATTGATATGCGGTAGAAAACACAGCCTAACAGGGGAAGTTCCTGGCAGCAACAGCGGATCACACTTTCATCTTCGTCGCCACTGTCATAGCCAACTCGGGGACAGCAGCTGAAGGAAAAACAGCAAGCTTGATACCGTGGAAAACCACTGCCCTTTATTTCCTACGCACTCATCTTTTATAGCAACCTGGTGATGGTGTAACACGATGCATATCACGTATCACACATCACATATCAGCGCGTGTTGCGGTGGCTATTATGTTGCAACGGTTTCTGCAAGTTCTTGCGAAAGAACTTGCCGATTTTTTCGCCTCTCCTATGTCAAGAGACAACACAAATGGCGAACTGAATTGGTTGACAAGTGATAGTTTGATAACAATTTTCTATGGTCCTCCCTTTGAGATGGATCAAGCAGACTTTACTCTCGTCGAGCAGCGCCATGCGCTTAGCCTTTCATATCGTCTCACTACCCCAGGCGAAGATGGTGTTACGTACCAAGCATTGCGAAATATCGATGAGGGATTAGAACCTGGTCCCTCTGCGTGGGAACCCAGTGTTCTACCTCACAGCCATACCGGCGCTTGAAACTGCCTTGCAAAAAGACGCTATACACGCTTCATGTCCGGAACGAACCACACCACTCTGTAATATATCGTTATAGAAGAGTGAAATAACAAACAGTCGTCACACGGCGTGAATTCTGTAACCAGGCCTCACACAATGCGAATTGCGTAACGAGTAGGTTGTTGAATGCTTCCAACCCATCATAAAGGGCTCCGCTATAATTCTTCATCGTCATCAGGCACAGCTTCATTAAAAGCGCATAATGCCTTACATGCATTTAGCAGGTACCACGGCTCTCTGTAGAATGACGAAAAATGGCATAGTGCCTGCTTCCCTAACTCTCAAAAATTACAATGATGTATAGCTTAGTGGGTTCCTCGCAAGTGCACTTTTATTGTTTGCCAAGGAAGCCCATAAGAGCATGATTCATTTCCTCATGGTCTCAATAAAGTTCTTCCCTCTCTCTCTCTCCCTCCCTCTTCCTCACCTCAACGTATGTTATATTGCATGGTGGAAGAGCGTAATAGCGACCGGCCATCACACAATGCGAATTACGTAACTGGTGAGCCGTTTAAAGCTTCCGACCCATTACATAGGGCTGAGCCGCAATTCTTCATCGTCATCAGTCGTCACATCAACAAAGTGCACATAATGCCTTACAGATGTGTAGCTGGTACCTCGTTTCTGCGCAGAATGACAAATAATGGCGTTGTAGGTGCTTCCCAACTTCACAAAATATCCGACAGATCCCACGCACTGTGGGAATCGATGTAATGCGAAGCAGCCAGCAAAGAGCTGCATACATCGCTTTGTTTATTTTTGAGCCAAATGAAATCATTCATGCCATGACATCTAGTTCATCATATATCGCATGTTTTCCATGCACGTGTGCATGCACAATGTGGTATATACCATGCCAATGAAACGTATATTCTGGTATATAAACTGCATGGCCGGTCATTTATGTTCATCACGCACTCCTGTCATGCCCTACCAATTTTGGTATATATCCAGTTATCTAAACGGCCGAAAGCGCACCATAACAGTGTCATGTAAATCATACCGTACATGAAATGCATAACATAATTCGCATGTTAGGACCTGTCATTTATGTTCGCCATACAGTCACCTCGCACAATACCAATTTTGGTGTATACCAAACGAGCGAAATGGCAGCGAGTCCACCATGAGCGTGGCATGTAAATCATGCCATACATGACACGCATGTCGTGGTTTTCATGTTACCACCTGTTATTCATTTTCTTCATACAGTCACATCGCGCAATACCAATTTTGGTGTATATCAACCTAGCGAAACGGCCGCGAGTGCGTCATGAGCGTGGCATGTAAATTATGTCGTGCATGACACGCGTGTCATGATTTTCATGTTACCAGCTCTAATTTACGTTCGTCGTACAGTCGCGTCGCGCAATACCAATTTTGGTGTATATCAAGCCCGCGAAACGTCCGCGAATGCACCATGAGCGTGGCATGTAAATCATGACATGCATGTCATGGTTTTCATGTTACCACCTGTTATTCATGTTCTTGATGCAGTCACATCGCGCAATACGAATTTGGGTGCATATCAATCTAGCAAAACGGCCGCGAGCGCACCATGAGCGTGCCATGTAAATCATGTCGTACATGACACGCATGTCACGATTTTCATGTTTCCACTCTAATTTACGTTCGCCATACAGTCGCGTCGTGCAATACCAATTTTGGCGTATATCAAGGCCGCCAAACGGCCGCGAATGCACCATGAGCGTGGCATGTAAATCACGACATACATGACATGCATGTCATGTTTTCATGTTACCACCTGTTATTCATAATATTAATGAGAACTAACAAACAATAACGCCAAGGAAAGTATAGGGGGTGTTATCTGTAGTATTTAGAATATAAATGTGAAGAAAGTAAAGTGGACGAAAAGATAACCTGCCGCCGGCAGGGACCGAACCTGCGACCTTCGAATAACGCGTCCGATGCTCTACCACTGAGCTACGGCGGCGGTCATCCTCCCGTCCACTTCATGGGGTATATGTGTGCATTTAAACCCTGCAGTGTTAGTCAGCGCCAGTGGCAGCCATGGCGGCGAGTGTGGAACACTCTTTTTCTGCCTTTCTGGCGTCACGTAGCACGTGATAAAAAAAAGCACGTGAAAAAAAATCACGTGCTACGTGACGCCAGAAAGGCAGAAAAAGAGTGTTCCAAACTCGCCGCCATGGCTGCGACTGGCGCTGACTAACACTGCAGGGTTTAAATGCACAAATATACTCCATGAAGTGGACGGGAGGATGGCCGCCGCCGTAGCTCAGTGGTAGAGCATCGGACGCGTTATTCATGACATCAAAGGTCGTCCGATCACGGAGACAATGCAAAACCAGGTCAGGTGCCTCCAATCTTTTAGGCAGTGCAAAACCATGTTAGTTACAGAAAGCTTTCCAAGGGTGGCGGGGCATGACCAACACATCGACTGAGAAGAAAAGAAAGATGGCTTTCGCCTTCGAGTCGTCTCAAGTAAATGCACAAAGCATCCTATGAGTTCTTTCTTCGGGCTGACCTAGACCTCAGTACAAGTCAGCCCCAAACCCTATCCTTGGTTTTCAGTTTTAAAATAGGGCGAAGGCAGAGAAAACTGCTAAAAGTTGCGTAGTTCACATATTGCGGATAGTGAAGAATGCGAAATAGCAGTGAGTGTTTGAGACACCCTCGGCTTGGATTGAACGACGCGCGAGCGCAGCGTTCGAAGGAAGCCAGCAAGTAGTGTAAAATGTCAATATATTCGTCCCTAACTTCTCCTCTCACGAACGTGCGGGATCCCGCCCAGGTATGCTAGAGGAGCTACCTCGGTATCATCTGGTGTAGCAAAGGACTCTCTTGGGAACTCCAGCTCATGGGAAAGCCGTTTAGGACAACCGCAAGCGGCGCAGCAGTGGTGTCGCTATCTCCGGCTTTCGGCATGAGAAGTGCATTCATTTCTGAACTATGAGGAGCATTTCCACTGTTAGCCGCTTGGAGAATTCCACCATGGTAAAAAAAGCCAGAAAGTTTCAAGGGTGTGCTCTCCAAACAGCTGCGCAGTTACATACCTTTAAAAGCTTTTCAACTGTCAAGACGGTGGTTCTGGCATCAACTTTGTCATTGCCTCCATTAAACTGCCGAAAGCAACTGAAGCAAGACTCTACAGGGTCGCTGTACAAGGCCTGGGTGAACGGCGATACAATCTCTAAACGTGAATTTAGAAAAAAAAACTTGTTGTCTAAGAGGTATTGAATCAAAGCAACAGTTGACCTTGTAGCCATTAGTGTTTCTTCGAACGTTTCTATGGCCATTTTATTTTTTGCGTTGCCGCCAGATAGCTGGATCTCTTCGACGCACGTGATGAAGTCTACTTCAAGCCAAAAAAGGCAGTCGTCATCGGTAAAGTAGAACGGTTCGCACCTTAGCCGTGTTGCTTCACAGTACCACCCTATTGAAAAACCCAGTGGAACTGTCCCAGTATCACACTTCAATATTGAACCAGTGTGGCGCTGGGTACTGTGACGCTGCACGAGGCACGCTGGACACTGGCGCACTGCACACTGCGCCACCCGTTACGGGCGGAAATCGGGCTTTTAAATTGTTTTTAAAAATCGTGGTCATACCCAGATCGTAATTAGGGCTGATATCCAAGCACTGCGACAAGAAAACCCTCAAAAGAAAGAAAAACACGAGCGAGCGGAAGTCGAACCCACCGCCTCGACGCACCATACAGTCTGAATCTGCCACATAACCGCTGCACCTTTCCTGGAAGACGAGAGACAGTCACTTTTTTCTTCATGTTATAACTACTTCCGGGAGCCGTTATTTTCATTTTTCTCGTTTAGAAACGTAGATTTCAGTTTCTTCGTGCTCGCGAGAACCTAAAAGAAGGTAGTTCATTTGTTTTTTATGTGCTGCCCAAGATCAAAACGTCTATATGGCACGTTCTGCCTCAAAAAATATTAGCGTAACCGCAGATGTGTTGCAGCAATTGCACTGACTCGCTAAGCAGTTAGTCATACCTATGTAAAAAACAATGTGCAACTGACGTTGACACCGAACACTTTAGTTTTCGTCACCCGTTTGAACATATTTTCTGTCCTTTTTCATTACGTTCAGCGTAATATACAGCCGAAGTAGTTCATCCTACCGGAACCGACCGTTAAGCTTAGAGCTGCACTACGTGCGCCACGATCGCTGTGAAGAACGTGGATATTCAATCACGAAGAATCTAATAACCGTTCAAATGTACTTTCCATCATACCTGACTGAAGCGAGGCCATATTAGCACCACCGACTACATGAATCAGGCGCTAAAAACGCCGAGATTGAGCATTACATTATTGGCTGGCTCACTCTTGCCGGTAACGTGCGGCTTTGAGCGGTACGAGCCCATACGGAAGAACTGCTTGTTAGAGTAGGTTGACGTTATAATCAGAGAAATACTAATGTCATATTGTGTTGCGAATGATAAGTTCTTTCGATGCAGTTATATGAACTGCATTCACGACTCTCGATCGCACACTTCAGAGAAAACGCGCGCGCACTCGACAGATGATTGCTTTAGCCTATACGTACGTCCGTCGCTTAACTAAAACTAAAGCTAGATATGTGCACGACACAGCATAGAATGATATTTTCATGATATTCGATAACTTTTTCTTTCGATTTGTCGCGACCCAATATCGAATCCTATATGAATTCCCCCGAGCGCGACCAGTTTTTTTCCCATGCGCTGCCAGTGTTTCCAGTGCGCGGGCAGACACTGTACAGCATGGCCAGTTCCTCCCAGTGCGCTTTCAGACTCTGGGCCACACTGTACAGTATTCCCAGCGTCTTTCAGCGCACTGGGCGGCATTGGCCATGCTGTACAGTTTGTCCTAGTGCCTATCAGCGCGCTGTAGTACACTGGGACACACTGTACAGCGTTTCCAATGGCACCCAGTGCGCTGAAAGGCAATGGGAGGCACGGGCTACCCTGTTTTTTCCGATAGGGCAATATTCTGAAGGTCGTATCATTTCGACACCATTTTCATGGAGGTGATGGTTGGAGTATAAATTGTATATTATGCATCAAACCAAAAACTATATAACACATATTTTTGGATTTTTGGGAGGCAGTTTTTTTATGGGAAATTCTTCAACGCAATTTAAAGAAAAATTACAGGTTACTTCCTATGGAATTCGCTTCTTTTCCACAGATATAGCAGGTTTCCCGTATGATGTGGATATGATGGCATGCATGCACAGCATACGGAAAACGATAATGGTGGTGCAAAATGCTGATCTAAACGTTCGTTTCGCTGGAGTATTTGATCGAGTGTAAAATATATTTAAGAGAAACCTATCGAGTTCAGGAAGAACCAGCAAAAGGGATGTCTATGTTAGATAACCTGGTTTCATTAAAGCAATTTTAAACCCTCGACAGGTTGACCTTTCTAAATAGCACCATCATTGTTATGCGTGTTGTTTGTATTTTGTGTGTTCGATAGGTATGTTTTTGACATGAAAGTCAAAACTATGCATAATAAAGAAGAAAAAAAAATGGCGATAGCTCGCTGGGCTAACCGCCCGCCAGCCATGGTCGCGGACCTAGAGGCCATGTGTTCGATTCCTGTCAACGGAAGTTTCCTTCAGTTTTCTTGCTTTCCCATCAGATGGCGTTCATTTTGCTCGCGCATTTCCAATGACGGAAATGCGTCATGAAAGTCTTAGTGGACCCCGGTATAAAACACTTTCGTTTTAAAAGGCGCAACTTTTTGACGCGTGAAAAAACGCAAAGTGACAACGCATCAAGTAAACCAAGTAGAAATATCTCAGTGATGTAAACTGCGTCTTATCCCAAAAAGGTACACGCAGAAAATGAAGGAGCATTTGCTTTGCATTGGACACACTTGTAGGACTGCGACAATTGGGCGCCATTGGAGCCAAATAGAAAACGACACTCCTAGCTAAGGTCAATCTTGTGAGCCTGTATGCTCGATCTGGTTTCGAATGAGAGTTTTGTTCACCTATACGAATAGTTTTACTTGACCTGCACAGCAGTAAATACTGCAAGAAAAGAAATCATGTTTCCGTTCCATCCTTCAGGCACCCGTCTACAAAACAGATGAATCGCTCAAACGTTGCAGCATATATGTATTCGACGAGTTACCATGTCATCAATCAAGGGTAAGTTGAACCACAAGCCCCACTGGTAGCCACAGCAATGAATTAATGAATGGATGAATGAATGAATGAATGAATGAATGAATGAATGAATGAATGAATGAAACGAAATTGTACGCGGAATCTCATTTTTAAGTTGTCCAAGTGGCGCGTGAGGGTCGAGTTTTATTCTAGGTTGCATCCTTCATTAGAACACCGTTTCCGCGGGCCATCAACATGTTAACGCGATAGTGTTGAAAAGCTCATTTGGCATAAATTACAGCGTCGGTGTCGGCGGCATCGGCGGCCGCGTCTTTGGTTGTGAGCGAAAAAGCAGCGTCGTCAGTGAGCGAAAATTAGAGGTTGGTGCATGTAAAAACATGAGCCAGAGGGCGTGCGCACTTTGCCTTTTCTTGCGGCAATGTTTAGGTCTCCACCCTGAAGCGTTCTTTAGGCTAGCGATGGGAAGCCGATACGAACACGACCCGATTACACTAGGTTGTTGCCGCCGCCTTCGAGAGAGACAGGCGCGCGGACAGGTCGCACCATCTCTTGGAGGCGTTGCGACGCGGCTTCGCATTCTTCCCGCCGTTTCTGAGTGATTGCGTCACCACACCGCGCGGTTGTTCTCTTACAAACACGTAGTGGGTGCATCGCTGCTTACCCACGACAAACGACACACACATTTGTGCTCGCATTCTCTTACACACACGTAGAGCGTTCATCAATACTTCGAAAAAAGTGTCACGCCACCGGGCTATTGGGACGCATGTGACGGATTCTCTGTATTCCCAAATACTTTGGCTGGAGTGGCTGAAAGCGTCAGTGCAGTGTGTGTGCGGGTGTGTAGTGACTCAACACAAGGGGTACGGACGCAGAGAAAACCGAGGCGCAGGGCACTGTCTATATATTTACTCAACAGTGCACCCGCGCACAATACTCGCTCGTACTTTGGACAGAGAAAGCAACATTGCCAAACACGTTTTCTTCAAGAGGTCGGAAACATATACCTTTTCTATTGGCACGTCGTTTGTGTGTGTATGTGTGTGACAATGTGTGCGTGCGTGCATTGCTTTTGCGTTCAAGTCTTAAACGCGATGCCTACGGGTCCCCCAAATTTTGGTGACATGACCACCGTCTTTTATTGCGATAGCAATTATATGAACAGTCTCGGCTGGATTTCGCCGTCGCCGTCGTCATGCACCGTATATGTATAAGTATGTATATATGTATCAAAGTCCCAAAGAAAAATAATTCAGGAAAATGCTTCCGAAGCGCGGAATCGAACCAGCGACCTCTCGTTCCGTAGCGCGTGACGCTAACCACTACGCCAGAAAGCGCAGATCCTTCAGGTAGCTAACGGCGAGCGTTATATACACACTCTTTACCTCTGGCAGGACTCAGAGACGGCAGGTGCTTATAAACGTTTCTTCATTACCAGCGAGATGGCGCGAGGAGCGCGACGGGCGGACTTAAAAGTCGTCGGCACGCTCGCTCGCTTCTTCTTATATTTGCGCAGGGAGAACCTTGCCCTTCCGCTGTCTGCTCGCGCGGTTTTCTCGTTGTGAGGGGAAGATGGATGCTTCGAGCTTTCACCGTGACGTCCGTGCTCATGTTACGGAGCGTACCAAAGTCACTCGAGCTCAAGGGACGCCGCTAAACGAACAAACAGAAGATGAGCGCGAACTATCAAGTGTCACAGCTCGACACTTGAAGCACGCTAGTTTCTTTCGCTGCTTCGGCCGTCTTTGCAACAGGAGCGCTGTTCAAACTGAGAGTATTCATTGACGAGCCTCACTTCGTATAGCATTAGTTTCTTCCTATCGCATTCATTGTTTCGCCCTTGCAGCGAAACTGTGACTTTTTTATGTTTGCAGCCTTCGTTCTCACTGACTTTCGAGTAAATGTCGCCAAACCACGAGCAAGAAGTCGTCAAAAGTCGGCATTCTTTCATAAATTTCGCCAAAAATTCGGCATTCTAGATATGTACGTCATGCCTAGTAATAAAAATTTCCACTCACGTATAGCCCCGTAGAATATAGTACCATCAAAGACCTTTAAATTATATCCTCGTGAGTCCCAGCGTACTATATATTGCACACTCGTTCTTCTTATATTGCACACTCGAATGCAGCTGTTCCAGCGCCGAGCTGGAACAGCTGCATTCGCGAAGTCCTCTTGTACAATGCATTGCGAGTCCATGTGTTGCCATCTGGCCGAGAATTAAAGAAATCGACCGAGCGACGAGCCTGGCGGGCAGGTTCGAAAATCGCGTTCATTCCGTCGAACACGTTTTGCTCGACACGGCCAAGTAAGTTGCCCCTATTTATTTAGAGCTTTGCTAAATGTTCTTGGTTTTGTAATAGAATGATTCAGGAACGTTCACGGATCATTTTGAGCACAGTTCCTTTGGAGGCAAGCGCGTAACGTGTCTGAGGCTTCGGTGAATTGTTTTGTGTACATTGTATTGCACTCCGGAACTGTGTGCGGTTGGCGCGGGCGCGAGCGCACGCCTTTGGCGTGCTCGCTTGCATCCAGGTTGGCTGTTGTCATAGCTACAAAGCAAGTTATTTTTTGTTCTTTTCACCGTATCGGCACTACAGCGTGCGTAAATGTTATACTGACGCAAATTTTCTTCTAAAATGATACTTGTATTATCCGAGCAGCCTTTGTAATTTCGGCTAGTGGCACATCATTTACTGAGAGCAGAATCCAAAGTAGACGACGACGACGACGAGCCGCCCGTTAAGCGCCCTGTCAACAAGACAACACCATTGCCTCCTGTCCATTTTCGTACAGCGAGAGCAGGGCACACGTCCGAGCTTTCGTCACAGAAGTGAGCATCTAGGTGCCGTAACCCCGGGTGTGCCCAACGCACGATGTTCGTTCCACGCACTCTGACGTTTTGTCTTTGTATCACTGCTTCACGAAATTGTTATAACCAGTTTCATAAATAGTATGAAAGTGCTTAAAACAGTTTCGTGATGAGCCGGTATCCTTTGTGTGCCGCTGATAAACATTTTCTTGTTCGTTCCTTGTAATTCGTAAATCAGAAATGTAGTCAAGGGGGGGGGGGGCGCCCCCCCTCAAAATTCGTCCTATTCCTGGGCAACTTTGTTTTCTTGTTCCCATGGAAAGACTTTCTTTCGAACAATTATGCCTCCCTCCCCCCCCCCCGCCCCAAAAGAAAAATCCTGGCTGCGTACCTGCACTAAATATAGTGCTTTTTCTTCAATTCAGACCCAGTGTGCAATATATGGCACATGTTATTGTGAGTGTACCAAGCGCCGTACGTCAATAAAACTTTTTTTCGCCATGATGAGGTGGGCTCATTTGCCCAAAGTAATGCGTTTTCGTGATATATAAGTAAAAAAAGTCGTAACTCGGGTCTCACGAGGATACTTACGTTTCTCAATGCCAGTCGTGTCGCCCGCTTCACCATAGGAGTGCATCATGCTGCTTCTCCGACTAGCCGCAAGATGTGCGTGGTGGCGGAAGGGTGAATGAATGAAACGCCCATGATATCCTTCCATCCCTGTCCGCTCGTTTGAAAGGTAAAAGTTTGCTAAACCTTGGAAGAAAACCATGAAAGCGTTGTTTGTAGACAGCTTCCTGTACCCTTACATGAATTAAAAGGATTAAAATTTTAGGGGCGAAGCTCCTTATAGCGGCACCCGTTCGTCCCTCGTAGCGTAGTATTTAACCAGTCTTACGCTTTGACCTGCAAGGTGGTGCCGGTGGGAGATTTTTCCTGTGCGTTGTTGAACAATAAAAAATTCGCAGCGTTAGCTAAAAGCCGACTTCTTCTGTCTCTCATTCCCATTAGCAGCCATTCTTTACCTCCAAGGTAGTGCCTGGTGAGATTTCTCCTGTGCGTGATTAAACAAAAAAAAATTTGTTCAAAACGCCGTTGATTGATGAAATAAACCAACAAAAGGCGTCAGATGTTTTGTAAAAGCAAAACGAAAGAACGCCAGATGTTTCTAAAGCAAAACGAAAAGACGCCAGCTGCTTGACGAAAGACGCCAGATGTTTTCTAAGCAATGGATTTCTAAACAATGAAAATTCACAGCGTACATGTAAAATTAAAGTGCGCTGCAAGTCGTCATAACTCATCGAACCTTTAGTATAAACGCGCCCGATCTCACGTCGGTGATGATGTACTGGGCAGAATTCACGGAAGATTCACGGTTTACCGATGAACCTCCGCAGCTTCGCCCACTCATCATCATTCACTCCGTGGATATGCTGTGATTTTTTTATTGAAGGTAACACGACAGAATTCTTACAGGAACCGATCGTTAGTGAGTCTTATACCTTTTCAGTGTGAACTAATATGATGCCGTACACCACGGACCCTTTCCTACAGTCACTTATATCTATGAGTGCAAAACAGCGCATCTGACAGGAGGGGACAGAAGAGGACACAGAGCGCTGAACTTCCAACAGTTCATTTCTTTTGAATGCCTTCGCTTTTATGCAGTTACACACTGTTACAGACAGCTGAGGTTTGCACTCATAATCATGTAGTACCAACACGCCCAATCCTACAGTCTTCTAAGATACACTTATATCTACAAGCGTCAATTCGATGCGTTAATATTGAACAGGTAGACAATGTAAAATGTAACATAGCAATAGTTTTCATTGCACACGCTCACCGAGAACAGTGGAAAATGCCTCAATAAATATATTTTTTTATTGCACAAATAGCCGCGTATCCGCCTTTCTTCGCTATTCCAAAATAGTCTTTACGAGCTGAATTGGGGGTAAAGCAACATTGAATAATTCGCCAAGCTATTTAGAACACTTGCAGCTTTGGCGGATCAAATGGTCGGAACCCCGCAGGGGCGTCTGCGCAAGCAGGCGTTTGGTGTGTAGCGACACCACGGACCCGAGCTAACGGGGGAGTTTCGACCCCTCCCACGCCTTGCCGTGCGTGGCTGAGCCGTGTCCGGGGAAAAAAGAATCCTGGGGGTTGAGCCGACGCTAGGTGTTTGGACCTTTAAGGCCCCCCAGCAGAGGCAACACACCTCTTTGGTGCTAGCTTCACGTAGACGGCACCCCTGGGCTGACCCACGCAGGGGAAATCGGCAGTCGCCTTTTCCTGTCCCCCTCTTCTCACACCTTCGCCTTTGTCTCTCACTTTACATCTTTCCTGTCTTCCCCTCACTTCTGTTTACTTCCGCTTTTCCTGGCGGCAAGGGTTAACCTTGTGTGGATGACCAGCCTTGGCTCACCATATGTGGTTATAGCGGTGGTGTACTGGCGCTGGCAGACCTGTCTTCGCACATCTCCTGTCGCGTCCCCTTGTTGGGCTCGGTGGTGGGCGGTTAGCACCGTCGCCGATCGTACTCTCAAAAGGGTACGCACCGAAGCACCCCTGCAACTTTTTTTCTAAAACGCATGACCATTATCCAAAGACCCACGTTGTCCACAGCGAGCAGTCAGACGAAAAAGCCAGAAACATTTCACCATTTCTAGTGGCAAAAAGCCTTACGGAAGAACTAGCACCAGGTTACAAGGCGACTAAGATGGCCAGTGGCGATCTGCTTCTTGAGCTGAAAGACAGAAAACAGTACGAAAATCTCTCCAACCTCACATCATTCGGAAGCATTCCTGTCACAGTCACCCCACATAGGTCCATGAACACCGTCCGTGGTGTCGTCTCAGATGAAGATCTCTTGAACCTCTCCGAACATGAACTTCTTGATGGATGGAAACAACAAAATGTCGTCAACGTTCAAAGAATCAAAATAAGAATGGACAGTGTAGAGAAACCAACCAAGCACATAATACTAACATTCGGATCGAGCGAACTACCAGAGACAATAGAAACAGGCTACACTAAACTAAGAGTGCGCCCATACATTCCCAACCCACGAAGATGTTCTAACTGCCAAATGTACGGACACAGCTCACTAACGTGCAACGGACAACCCACCTGTGTCAGGTGTGTCTCTAAAGATCACATGCCAGACAAATGTGAGGCTGCAGCTCACTGTGCCAACTGTGGTGATGACCACCCCGCATATTCACGGTCCTGTGTTGAATGGAAGAAGGAAAAGGACGTTATTTCTTTGAAAGTGAGAGAAAATATCTCTTTTAGAGAAGCCAGGAAAAGATGCGCACCCTTTTATGGCACAACTTATGCGGATGCGGTGCGTCAGGGGGCAGCGTCGCACCGACCTCCGCCACTCACCCGGCCCGTCCTAAGCGGACCGTCGGCTGTGGCACCTGCCCCCAAGGCGACAGTAGTTCAGGCTACTCCACCAACTCGCGAACAGGGACCGGCGACTCCAGGGCCGTCGGGTCTCAAGTCTTCGTCTCACCAGGCGAGGCCCGAAACTCGAGCCACTAGCCCGCCCGTGCGGGCATCCAGTGTCTCCGAGGAGGCAATGGACACGACATCGGCACCTCGGGTGCCCAAACACCGGCGCAGTTCTCTGGACCGCGCCAAAAAAAATAATATGCCAATAACGGGGCCGGACGCCGTCCTGCCTCCTGAAACAAAGTATTTCACTTGAACACTCCACACTTCCTTATTGTACACCCAGCACCTTTGTATGACTAATATCCAGACACAAATATTACAGTGGAACATCCCAGGCCTTCTCCGAAACCTCGATGACATTCAAGAACTCCTCCACGAACTCAATCCAAAAGTGCTGCGTGTACAAGAGACACATTTAAAACCACAACACACAAACCTTCTACGCAACTACGTCATTTTTCGAAAGGACCGAGATGATGCCACGGTATCATCTGCTGGTGTAGCCATTATAATCAATCAATCCGTAGCATGTACACATTTACCACTACAAACGTCCCTAGAAGCAGTGGCTGCTCGAGCAGTTCTTTTAGATAAACTGATCACGATTTGCTCTCTATACATACCGCCACAATACAACCTACAAAAACAAGAATTCTAGTCCTTGGTAGACGAACTGCCGGAGCCTTATCTGGTCCTTGGGGACTTAATGCGCACAGCGGTTTATGGAGTGATTCTCGCTGCGATGCGCGAGGTCGTCTCATTGAACAGTTTCTCTTCTCCGGCGCGTGTCTGTTGAAACGGAAAGAGCCAACCTACTACAGCCTTGACAACAATACTTACTCGTCCATAGACCTCAGCATTACATCTCCATCCCTTCTTGCAGTCCTTAATTGGAGAGTTATTGGGAATCCCTAAGGAAGCGACCACTTCCCAATAATTCTAAGCGCAGCAATAACAAATCAACATCCACCACTTGTCCCTAAATGGCAGACTGAAAGAGCCGACTGGAAACAGTTTCAAAAACTTGCCCACTTAAGCAGGACTTACATGTGTACCTTAAGTATAGAAGCTGCTGTGGACTACTTTACAGCCTTTTTGATCGATGCTTCAACCAAATACATCTCGCAAACAAGTGGGATATCTGGAAAACAACGTGTCCCATGGTGGAATAATGATTGTCGCATTGCACGCAACAAGCAAAACAAAGCATGGAGGTTGTTTCGGGATTTTCCGACAGCGGAGAATCTCATAAACTTTAAGAACATAAAGTCCCAAGGAAGGAGGACGCGCCGACAGGCTAGAAGGGGAAGTTGGTGGAACTTTTTATCAGGCATCAATTCGTATACACAGGAGGCAAAGGTCTGGAACAGGGTCACTAGGGTCGTAGGAAGACCAGGCGAACTACCTAGGCGCACACTTCGAACAAGTGTCCAGTTCCGCGCATTACTCTGAAGTCTTCCGACGGTAGAAAAGAAGAATAGAAAAACAAAAACTACAGCGAAAAAGTACAAAAAACGAGGCATACAACCAACCTTTCAGCTTAGCTGAGCTACAGATATCGCTCAACAGCTGCAGTAATTAGCCCCATGTTCTGACCGTGTGGTATATGACATGTTAAGAAACCTACCTGCCGAAACGCAAAAAAACCTTACTATCCCTGTACAATGCCATCCGGTTTTCCGGCGAGATCCCCTCGTCTTGGAAGGAGGCGATTGTCATTCCTATTCTGAAACAGGGCAAAGATCCATCCTCCGTTACGAGTAACAGGCCCATTGCACTAACAATCTGCCTGTGTAAACTTTTCGAAATGATGATAAACCGCCGACTTATGCATTTTCTGGAATCAAATAATCCACTGGACCCGTATCAATGCGGATTTCGCGAGGGCAGATCCACCACTGATCACCTGTTACGTATCGAGGCACAAATCCGTGACGCATTCGTCCATAAGCAGTTATTTCTTTCTGTGTTCCTTGATATGGAAAAGGCTTACGACACAACATGGCGCTTTGGAATACTAAGAGACCTGTCCCACCTTGGTGTACGTGGTAGAATGCTAGATATAACAGAGAGCTACTTGTCGGATCGTACATTCCATGTCCGAGTAGGAAATGTTCTCTCGAGACCATTTCTTCAAGAGACTGGAGTGCCACAGGGTGGTGTACTTAGCTGTACACTCTTTATCATCAAAATGAATTCTTTGCGTCTTTGCATCCCCACGAAATATGTTTCATTGCACATATGTCGACGATTTACAGGTCGGTTTTACTCATGCAACCTTTCGATATGTGAGCGGCAGGTCCAGCTAGGTTTGAACAAGATCTCCAAATGGGCAGACGAGAATGGTTTCAGCCTTAATCCTCAAAAAAGCACCTGTGTCCTGTTCTCTCGAAAGAGAGCCCTTCATCCTGATCCAGATATTGACCTGTGTGGTCAACATCTCTCCGTGAAGGCGGAGCACAAATTCTTAGGCCTAATTCTGGATAGTAAGCTTACGTTCGTATGACACATTAAGTATTTAAAAAACAAATGCATAAAAACAATGAATGTTCTAAAAGTGTTGTCACGCACTACGTGGGGTAGTCACAAGAAGTGTCTGATAAGGTTGTATAAAAGCCTCATACGAACTCACCTAGACTACGGGGCAATAATCTATTAATCTGCGACACCAAGCGCCTTAAAGATGCTTGACCCAGTCCACCATTTCGGCATTCGCTTATCTACGGGCGCCTTTCGCACTAGCCCCGTAGAAACCTCTACGTCGAATCGAATGAGTGGTCGCTTCATCTACAGAGATCCTATTTATCATTTGTATATTTCTCAAAGTGAACGCAACAAGGAAACACCCTCACACGCCACAATCAATGATTTGTCCACGTCTGCCCTTTTCCACAACCGTCCTTCGGTGCGAGAGCCCTACTCACTTCGTGTGAGAGGCTTGGCAGAGGAAATGGGTGTTCCACTTCTTGAGCACAACGTGATGCCTCCTGCAGTAGAGCTTTCACCGTGGCAGTGGCAGACTATTAACTGTGACCTATCCTTTGTAGAGGTTACAAAACACGCACCACTCGCACATATCCACGCTTACTTTCTTGAATTACAGCACAAATATTCCTGCCCTGAATACTTTACAGATGCTTCAAAATCTCACACTGGTGTGTCTTATGCGGCGGTCGGCCCCTCTTTCTCCGATGCCGGCGTTCTGCACCCTAATACAAGTATTTGCACTGCAGAAGCATATGCGATATATGCTGCCGTGAAACACATTAAGCACTTACAATTACGAATTCAGTCATATACACTGATTCATTAAGCGTTGTAAAGGCATTGAAAACTCGCAAGACAACACAAAAATCCTGTCAGTCGTCTCACTGTATTCACTGCTATGTACCGTTTTACACACAACATCGCACAGTTTGTAGTGTGCTGGGTCCCAGGACACCGTGAGATACAAGGCAATGTTTGGCAGACAAACCAGCTGCATCCGTCCAACAAAGCTCTGCCATACATCTTTTGATGTCTCTGCATCGACCTTAAGCCCGTTATAAAGAAATCACTAGGGCACACTGGCAGCGCTTGTGGGATAGAGAAACCAAAAATAATTGCATGTCATCAAGCCGCGTCTTGGCGCCTGGTCACCGGTGTCAAAGTCACGCTATACAGAAGTCACACTTTGTAGAATGAGAATAGGACACACGCACAGTACACACGCACACCTTTTATCCGGCGGTGACCCACCATGTGTGAGAAATGCGACCCCACTCACTGTACTCCACATCCTCCTTCAATGCACCCATCTTGATGCCATCCGAGAAAAGCATTTTCCATCATACCGCCGACATCTCCCACTCGATCCCTCATGTTCATAGGCAGCGAACCTGTTTTTAAATACAATTCACTCCTCGGTTTCCTTAAAGATATCCATAGTTTTGATGTTTATTCCCAAGCAACCGAAGCACGGCCTCCCAACAGAGGCCCTGCTGCGGTAGTTCTCTCCAAAGAAAGCACTTACCTCCAGGCCTTTGGACACAAAGGACCTGAGGAGGCCCAAGTGCTATTCACTTCCGTACGTCATCGCCATATTTCATTGTGTATATATATAATCTGCTCACATATTTCAAGTCACTGTCATGATTTTAATAGATATATGTTTTTACCCGCCTTTATGGCGTGGAATTTTAAGGCCCTTATACAGCCAGCTACCCTACTCATTGCTTACATCTTTTGTCCCCCGACCTGGCGCTCTTTGGCCATTAATTGGCCCTTGCGCCACAAAACATCACATAACATTAGCAGCCATTGTTTACCCTCCAAGGTAGTGCCTGGTGAGATTTCTCCTCTGCGTGATTAACAATAAAAATTTTTGTTCAAAAACGCCGTTGATTGATGAATAACCAACGAAAGACGCCAGATGTTTTGTAAAAGCAAAACGAAAGAACGCCAATGTTTCTAAAGCAAAGCGAAAAGACGCCAGCTGCTTAACGAAAGACGCCACATGTTTTCTAAAGCAATGGTTTTCTAAACATGAAAATTCACAGCGTACATGTAAAATTAAAGTGAGCTGCAAGTCGTCATAACTCATCGAACCTTTAGTATAAACGCGCCCCGATCTCACGTCGGTGATGATGTACTGGCAGAATTCACGGAAGATTCACGGTTTAACCGATGAACCTCCGCAGCTTCGCCCACTCATCATCATTCACTCCGTGGATATGCTGTGTTTCCTTTCGGATTGGCTCGCCTCCAGCAGAAATCCAAAATCCACTCATCTACCGCCCATGCCAGAACCGCCACCGTCGCCGGAAGCGGAAAACGTCCCCATTGGCCCTATGGGTATGTCACTCCACTGGCTCGGTCCTCTTGGAATGCGTTGTGCGTTGCGTCGGTTGCGCGGGTTGCGTCAGTTGCCTGTCGTGCAGTTTTGTGTTCGATCAAAAATGCGCATCTTCGGTGGCGTTCACGCCAGCTCCGTGCTCGAAGTCACGCTAGAGGGCGGAATATTCATGGAGCCGCGGACACGAACAACGTGCGCCCGTTAACGGTGAGTGTACTGCTTTCGTAGTACTAATACACATCTTTAGCTGGCGTCCTGCAGCAGCTCTGCGGAAGTTATCTGCCAGCCATTTCCACAGCAGCCTGCGTCCGCGGGGCTGTTGCGGAGCCGTTATGCGCGTTGCTGTACAAGCTCCCATAAAATTAGCGATGCAAACAATTATCAAGGGTCATTTCTTGCTGATCGCACATTGGTCTGCACTGCTGAATGTGCAAGATGTCGTTTGGAGATGCGCTTCAGTCTACTTCATAACAACATTTCTATCAACTTGAGTGTGCAGCGGCTTCCGCGCGTGGGAACGTGAAAAAAAAAGCCCGTCTACAGAACGCTTAGACGCAGTATATATTATGGTTTTTCTTGGCTTAAGACCTAGCTTGAGGTGCAGTATAGTAGGATGCTTCCAGCACGTACGAGTTGGTCACCTAAGTGGACACACCTCGCCTGTAAGGTGAAAAACGAAAGACTTTCGACGGCGCCCGTTGTTGCGGTCGCCGCCGTGCACTTTTTTCCTTGGTTTCTGTTTGCTGTTTTCGTGGTTTGCCAACATCTGCGACGACGCTGTAACAGAATCAAGTGAGTTTACGTGATGTGGGAGTTATGCGCCCAATTCTTGCATATGACATGTCATGACGTAGACGGCGTCCGCGCGCGCTGCGTGTCGTTCGGGTGCTCGTACTCGAATGTTTTTGCTGAGTATTTAAGGATGGGTTTGTTTGTAAAACATGCGGTCAGTAACCGCTCACGGCGTGCCCCTGACTGCCGGAGGATGTGCTTGGGTGTCGGAATATCCTGGCGCAAAGCCGTGCTTTATTCTGAAACCAAGTTTTGAAGCGATTTCTCAGAAAGAAATGCTTTCATTCGTGCATAGCCAGTGCCGACGCGACGGCCGCCCGCGCCGCGCCAGGCAGCGTACGCGACTGCGTGACCGCGCCGAACGGCAGGCAGCCACGCGACCACGCGATGTATATGATGCATACGGCGGCGTCTTCGACACCTAGCCGATCGAAACGCGCTGCAAGAGTGCAACTGACTCTTGCAGAAAAATTTAAATATCATTTTCTTATTCTACCTTCCAAAGAATCAAATGAATTACCGAAGAGAGTCGGTTCCGTGACCCCCTTTTGACCTTTTTTTTTCTTGGAGTGTAGCACTGTTTCGACTATTCATTTTTCCTGGGACCGTTGACGTGTGCAACACCACCACGAG
>NC_051183.1:136337293-136359197 GCF_013339695.2 Rhipicephalus sanguineus | reverse complement strand
CAACAAGACTTTCAAGACGTATTTTCGGCCACAGAAGTACGTGAGCAAAATGAATGCCATCACATGGCAAAGAAAAAAACTATAAGAAAAGGTTCCGTTGATGGAGTCGAACCCACGACCTCTCGCTCAGCGACGATGTCAGGCGGGCGTTTAGCCCCTGAGCAAGCGCCAAACACATTACGGTGGCTGCGTGAACGCGCCTTTCATCGTCACAATTTCCTATCATAGTGCTCTTGGATTGATGGATGGATGCTATGATCGTCCCCTTTATAACGCGGCGTAGCATCTGGGCCACTAAGCTCGAAAAAAAAACGCGTCCTTACTACGACGGTCCCATTCGGCACGTTTCCAATACAAGTTCAATTTCGTCAACGCTTTAACACACCGTGAGGTGCAGCATTAGCCCAAGCCTCGCTCATAACATCCATCCATATCGAAAGATAGCTCTCCGACGATCGCCTGGCTGTCGCACCGCGTTCTCCGTTCGCCCTGTGAGAAGTAACGACCAGGCTAGAAGGAAGATATGGCGCGCGTACCGTTTCTCTTCTCATTTCACGACGCTTTCAAAGATTGCTTGTCGAGGTCTGTATTTAGTATGTGCTTGTTGATGCCATCTTTGTGCGGCATACACCCAAGTGGTGTCCACGTATATCTTAGGAACTTCAGCTACCGCAAGGGTTAAACATGATCAGGGGCATTGGTCGTCAGTACGGAGATGTGCCACTAGGCGTCCACGTGCGTGAGATGCGTCCGCATCAAGCGGTGTATATCTGCGAAACAACAGTAGATATTGTACAAGCTCTCATATACCAATACAACAATAAACAATAAACTACTTCTGTGACGACGCGTTTCACTTTCGTGTTATACCGCGTCCTATAACGAGGGATCAGTCATCATTTTTTTCAACACAGCGCCGGCATACTGTTTGGCCTATTTGAGTGCGTAGCAATCTGATCTTTTCGTATTTTTCTCAAACGCATTATCTCCACAAGGATTTGTTGAATGCCGGTGTCACAACTTCAGATGTCGATAAGAGTCAATACGAATTAAATTTCTTGATCGCGATCAACGAGGGACACTAGTACAAGTTCCAAACTAATCCGGATCGAGTTCATGGTCAGATAAAGAAAGCATGTAGGTATCCAGCGACCATTCTTTTGTGTGTTCCCTGCACTTCAGCGAAAATGACTACAAGAAAGGTGCTAAACTGCGAATTTTCTTGTCAAGTGCTATCCCAACAGTGTTCTCTGATCACCCTTCACATATACAAAATGCAAGCACTCCAGGGATAAGGACACGGCCTCGTAGAGAACTAGCAGGTGACAGCGTATCACTTCGCGTACAATAGTAGCTCAGATAAAAGCACGCATGGAGATGTCGAGCCTGATCTCTTCAGTGAAGAGAACATGTCGAACCTGTCGGATTTTCGAAGGCAACATCTTTTTTTTGCGCTGCTGCTGATAGCGAGCACCACACAAGCTGAACTACAAGTCAAACGTCTCGAACAGACCTATTTTGAAGCGGACAATCGAAGAGGCGAAAAAACCTGAATCACCTGCAGCGAAAAGTTTGTCGTCTGAAGCATTATGCAGATGCTGCAAAGCCAGCAGGCTACGGTTCGTGAACGGCTACAAGCTTTCGAAAGAAACGTAGAAAACGCCTGTTTTTTGGTGTGTACTAAAAGTTGTAAACGAATGCTACAAAACTGCCGAATTTTTCAAAACACAGGTCTCGAAATTCATTTCCAAAAAGCCAGCCTACAGTAAAGAAATTCTGAGGGAGAGTGTGCTCTGGAAAGCATGCTCCAACAAAGGATACAAGCATGCCAGGACAAGGCGCCTGTTTAAGTTGCCTTGTCGTGCCACGCTACAAAAGTACGTCGGGCACACAACAGGCGAATAGGTGTAACATCGCTGATACAGAACGCCTCCGCGCAGACTTCAGGCTCTACATGTTGAACAACAAATTGCTCCCTAATCATATATATTAAGTGGCAATACACGAGAAGATGATTACGACCGTCAAGTGACAAGGTCGTAATCGTTGACAACACTCAAGTTGTCCGGCGAGCGGTATCGAATGCTGATGTGATACCAGTTGGTTACTTCTTTACCAGGTACTTGAGAGGCGAGCAACTTCTTCCTATGACAAATCTGTTATAAAGGCAGTCGAAGAGGTGGGCTTCCGTGATGTTGCCCTGTTCAAGGGCCTTTCGGATGATGGCACGCTTGTGCCTGCTGTGCCACACATATTCAAACCTGCTGACCCTCTTTTTGTCTATTGATCCAACCATCTGATCAAGAACCTCAGAAACACTTTTGTGGAAAGAGAGATGACTGACACAGATAATCTAATTCAAGGTGTCTTCTACTTAAAGAAGCTACTCGCATTCAGCTCAGCTGCTCGTAAAGCCAGTGAGGTTCCTGACAGTCACACGTGGAGCCAAACAACCTTGAGAAGATGAAGCGGTGAAGTGCTACGCAAGCGTTTCTCTCCATCGTGATAACAGCGCTGGAGGTCCGACAAGAAAACACGTAATGCCACCTTCAGTGACAGAATTCCAAGATTGTTTGCCCACCATCACGTTCATGAAAATGGTGTCGAAATGGTACGATCTTAAGAATATTGCCACTGTGAAGCCACACGGTCAACGTGCAGAACCATTCTACTTTAACGATTGCGATTGCATTGTTTGGCTAGATGTAGACGCTATCACGTGCATCGAATAGATGCAGCTTGCTGGCGGCAATACAAAAATTAAAATGGCGAAAGATACTAACGAAGAAACCCTAATTATTTATTTATTTATTTGCAAAATACTGCGGGCCCAAATAGGGGCCCAAGCAGGAGGGGCAGAAGTACATGAGAAGGCAGATCAAATAAAGGCAGAGCAATCGCAAACTCAACAGAAATTGACACTGATAAATAGGAAACAGAAGCTGCAGCATAAAATAAGGCAAAAAGCGGATAATTTCTGTAGAAGGGGCACTCCAAATGGAAGCAACAAAAGTAGAAACATAATCAAACGAAAATTTTCACACACTCAAAATAAGACTATGTTGCAAAAGCACGTCATACATAGATATACACATATAGGCATAAAATAAGGCAAGTGACATTGGCTTTTTAGACTAACGACCAGGGAAACAGGAAACAACAGGTAATGAAGGTATAAGAAATTGGTACATCACGGTCAGAAGTTCAAATAATTACATGTTCTAAGAAATCGGCATTTTGTAAGGGAGAAAGTGGTAGGTTGTTCCAGTCGGTGATTGTTCGCGGGAAGAAGGAATATTTGAAAAGATTAGTGCGTGTCCGATAGGGTGTTAGAGAGTCAGCGTGACGATACCGCGTTGTTCGAGCAGTAAGTGACATTAAATAAGGACTTGGGTTTATGGCTAAGAGTTTATTTTTCAGCGAGAACAGAAATTTTAGTCTCTGTATTTTCTGCGAAACTGTAGTGTTTGAAAACCATTCTGCGTCGTTAAACTAGAGGGAGAGTCACTATTACGATATTTAGAATAGATGAACCTGACAGCTTTGCGCTGAATCATTTCCAGTGAATCGATATTAGTTTTTGTGTACGGATCCCAGACAATGCTGGCATATTCAAGTTTAGGCCGAATTAGTGATGTATAAGCCGTTAACCTAGTGCTAGAGGGTGTATCTTTTATCTTATGTCTGAGAAAGCAAAGTTTTCTGAACGAAGAGTTGCATATGTTGGTAATGTGCGTATTCCAACTAAGGAACTTAGTTATTGTGATTCCAAGGTACTTGTACTCGTTCACTTCGGCAAGCCTTTCGGAACCCAGTTTGTACCGAAAAGAAAGTTTTTTTAGATTTCTTTTAATTATTGACATGTACACTGTTTTACTACATTTAACTCCATGCTCCACCGATCACAACCAGGAAAGAATATTTTGGAGAATGGGTCGAGTAATAGTGATCTTCATGGCATTTAATTTCATTATAAAGTACACAATCATCCGCAAATAATTTAATTTCAACAGGGGAATGAATTTCATTTGTAATGTCATTAATGAATATCAACAATGATAAGGGGCCAAGTACACTGCCCTGGGCCACACCAGATGAAACTGGTAGCTTCTCAGAAGAGTGACCACTATTAGAAACGACTGACTGCGGTTAGACAGATATGCAGCCACCCAAATACTATATAAGCTGAAGATTAATTGTTCTAGTTACTAATAAGCTTGCTTATGTAATACAAGTTCAAAGGCTTTCTTAAAATCTAGAAATATTACATCAACCTGGCCGGACCCATCAAGAACACTAGCGAAATCGTGAACTGTTGTTAACTGTATTATAGTGGAGAAACCTTTGCGAAAGCCATGGTGACAGGAAGACAGTATGCTGTTATGCTCTAAAAAACTTATTAATTTCCTTTACTATTATATGTTCAAGTAGTTTGCAAGATGATGAGGTTAGTGATATATAGGGCGATAATTTGTTACTAGTGTGGGGTCACCTTTTTTCAGTACAGGTGCAACACGTGCCGAAAGCCAATCATTAGGCAGTGCAGCTGAAGACAAGGACACTTGAAATATACGAGCTATGAAAGGTGCTAATGCTTCTGCATATCTTTTCAAAAAGAAACATTAGGTATATCATCTGGACCTGGGGAGGATTTAGTTTTAAGGTTTAGTTAGAGTCACTGTATATGCTTCCTTTAGGTAGCAGAGTAGCGCATAGGTCCGGCTAGCAACCACAGCTATGCGGTGAAGTCGCACTCCATTTTTGCAGGCGACATGCCTACCGCGTCGCCGATAAACATGTTTGGCGTGTCGAAGGCCGGCGATAAACATTGGCTGTCGATGACTAGTGTTAATTGAGTGAGCTGCAGCGGCGGCGTCGAGAAATACAAAAATTGGCCCGAGCGTCAGCTTCTCCGCAATGCATGGTTGGTAGCGGCGTTTGGAAAACAGATGCGCAACTCTGCTACCTAAAGGTAGCATATACAGTAACTCTAGGTTTAGTCGCATAGAAACGACACCTGGTGTTGATACAATATCAGGTGCAGAGAAGTATGGTCTACGGTTATGAGGTGTAGTAGCATCAAAACTCGAAAAACACTATGGAAGTATTCATTAAAACATTGAGCGATGTTGTAATTTTCGTTACCCATATTCCCCTCGTGTACAATGTGGCTAATTTCCTGGTTCTTTTTTCTTAGAAAGCCCCAAAATTTTTGTGGTGCGGAGCGAATAAATTCTGGTAGCGTATGCTGGAAGTAGCAACGTCTAGCATGACTCACTTTTTGATTTAAGCTATCTTGCATTTGTTGAAAAGCTTCACGTGAAGCACACCGTCGTCTAAAGCGAACTCTTGTTTTAAGGTGCAAGATATCTCTTGTCATCCAAGGAGTAACTTTAGGTGTTCGTTTAGTTTTGCTCGGAATGAAATTATTGAGGCAATGATTGACAATTTCTTTAAAACAGTTCCAAAGTGCAGTAATATTATGGCCTTGGAAACGGTCAAGGCATATTTCAAGGTAATCTAAAACACTTTCATCATTGGCTCTAGAATAATCTTAATAGTGATTGTGTTCTTTTTAAATGACGTCACACGGGTTCAAACGAGCACGTGAAATACACTAGTGATGGTCCGAAAAGCCAGGTTGAACGCAGACAGAAAATTTTTCAATTGATCGAATTACAAAAATAAGATCTAGAATCGTTGCTGACGTATCGTGAATACGTGTTGGTTGATTGACAACTTGTTGCAAGTTATGATAAAGCATAATATTGCGTAGGTAGTTCACGTGCAGGTTGGATTCGGAAAAGAAGGACGCGTTCTCCCAATCAATGCCTGGGAGATTCAAATCACCTATAAGCATTACATTGACACTTGTAAAGGATGCAACATGTTCACAAAGGTCGAAAAGGAATTGCGCAGGTGAGTTAGGGGTTCGGTACACGGCAAACAACAAAAATGATTTACCCCAGCAAGAAAGTTTCAATGAAACAATTTCTAAGTTATTCGATTGACGTAAAAGAACAGCAGATATGTTTTCTTTAACCAAAACTGCAACCCCGCCACACCTCGAAGACCTATCGCGACGAAAGGTCTGATAAGAGGGAGGGAAAACAACTATGTCATCAATATCGTCATGCAGCCAGGTTTCAGTTAAGACAACTACGTGAGGGCTGTAACTCAGGATAAGCGATTCAAGATTCTCAGACTTGTTAACAATGCTTCGAGCATTAATGTTTAGGACACACAATTCTTTAGGTGCTACGGGAGCGCGTCAGTCATTCTTCGAAGTACCTTGGCCAACTTGAATTTGGATTCTCGAGTTTTTCTGTTCATCCCAAATGAAAAGCTTATTACCCATCCGCAGTTTGTCATTAATTAAGCTAACTTTTTTTCCCTGCTCTTTCTCAGCTCTTGCGCTAATCCATAGGTGCCTTTTCTTCATCAGAGTACTTTGGGAATAGTCATTCTGGATCGATATACTGGAGGCTTTCAATTTTTAAGCATTCTTCAGCACAAGCTGCTTTTCATTGAAGTCCTGGAAATATACTATTACTGGTCTTTGTTTGCCCGGCCTCCCAAGGCGGTGTATTCTACCACCAGATTTACAATGAATGCCAAGTTTTGCAGCGAAAGCTTCTTCGAGAACTTTACTTTCAAGGACTGATTCCGTTTCATTAGGGTCTTCACAAATACCGACGACTACCATATTTGAACGGCTACTCATATCCTGGAGGTCAGTCAGTTGTGCTTCCAGAGATTTTACTGTTCGTTCGAGGTCATCTACACGAGAAACTTTTTTTTCTAGCTCAGAAATCCTGGCTCCAAGATCAGCCACTAGTCTTTCCATGATTGACTGTTGTTCCCTAAGCGCTGTTATTTCTTTTGTCAGTCTACTTTGACCTAATAATAGTTCCTTGAACATGGATTCAACGGAGGAGTTGCTGCCGCTGGAGGGGCCGGGGTTTAACTCAACATCCCCGCATAGCGCGGGCAAGCACACACAATACAAATTTTTGACAATAGAGATGTACTGTTGGGGGCACGGCAAGACCACAAGACCACGATAATCACTCTTAATTGTACAATAGTAGTCACTGACCTGCATGAAGCAGAGGAAAGGCTTATAGATCCACATGCTTGTTGATGGTCCGTCGTGTCCACAAAAACTGCAGGCCTGGGGTCGATTCCTTTGAAGGTGGCTTGCCGACGTCACGTGATGAACAAGTGGCGCCTCAGGAAGAGCGTCTTGCAGGAGCAAAGGGGCATCGTCACGAAGCAAGCTGGGCTGTACCAGCGGCGCGGAAGAAGCTGATGCGATTAGGGGCCACGCTCCATCGTTCGTCAGATATCGTCGGCACAATTCTGTGTTGACAGCTGGATGCGACTGCACAGTTGATGCGGCTAGACCAACGCATACCTGCATGAAGCAGAGGAAAGGCTTATAGGTCCACAGGCTTGTTGATGGTCGGCCGTGCCCACCAAACTAATGACTACAAGGTCAACTGTTGCACTGATTCAATACCTCTTAGACAAGTTGTTTTGCTAAATACACGTTTAGAGTTTGTATCGCCGTTACGTACATGTCTACCAATTCTTTTTCAGCCTTCGCTACGTCTTCACATGGGCCTTGCACAGCGACCCTGTGGAGAGCCTCATCAGTTGTTTTCGGCAGTTTAATAGAGACAACATCAAAGTCGACGCCTGAACCGCTGTCTTCATAGTCGAAAAGTTTTTAAAGGTATGTAACTGTACAGCTGCTTGGACAGCACACCCTTGTAATGTTCTCCTTTTTTACCATGTTGGAATTCCCGAAGTGTTTAAGAGTGGAAATGCTCCTCATAGCTCAGGAACAAATATGTACCTCTCATGCCGAAAGCCAGAGATAGCGACATCACTGCTGTGCCGCTTGCGGTAGTATGTGGTTTTAAACGGCTTTCTCATGAGCTGGAGTTCCTAAGAGAGTCGTTTGCTACACCGGATAAAAAAGAGCGAGCTCCCCTAGCATACCTAGCCTGGACCTCGCACGTGCATGTGAGGAGAAGGTACGGATGAACGTACTGACAGCTTACACTATTTGCTGGCTCCCTTCGAACGCTGCGCTAGCACATCGTTCAATCTACGCCGAGGGTGTCTAAAATTCTCAATCATATTTCGCATTCTTCGCTATCCGCAATATGTCCACTAGAAATTGCCCCTATTTCGCAACTTTTCTCTCCCTTCGCCCTTTTTTAAAGACTGAAACCAAGGAGAGAGTTCGGGGCTGACTTTTACTGAGGCCTAGGTCAGCCCGGAGAAAAAACGCGCAGTGCCTTTTGCATTTACTTAACACGACTCGAAGGCGAAAGCCATCTTCCTTTTCTTCTCAGTCGATGTACTGGAAAGCTTTCTGCACCTAATATGGTTTTCCATTGCCTAAAAGATTGGAGGCACCTGACCTGGTATTGTATTGTCTCCGTGATAGGGCCGCCTTTGACCATGCTACGATGTCATGTGATGACGTCATTATATGAGGCGACGTAACATGACGTAATAATGACGTCACGTATTCTGGCGATCTGTAACATCAACGTGACGTCATATGCCGACGTCATCACGTTATGGTGATTTTTTGTATCACTCGTCCCCGACGCCGTGGGACGGCGACACCTGCTCAGCCACCCTTCGAAAGCATTCTGCACCTACCGTGGTTTTGCATTGCCTCCGTGATCGGACCACCTTTCATCATAATACGATGTCATATGATGACGTCATTATATGACGTTAGGTCACGTGGCCTCTCATTGATGTCCTATAGAAGGCATATATTTTGGCAATCCCTGACCTCATCCGGACGTCCTATGACGACGTCATCACGTGACCGTGATTTTTTGCATCACTCGCCGCTGACGCCGCGGGACGCCGACGGTCGAATTTCGCGTTTTATGGGGCATGTAAGGCTTTCGCCTTAAGGGTTTAAGCCCGGCTCAAGACAGGTGTTTCGCCACGATGGGGTGCAGCCACTGTAACTTCCCCACATGATATACATCTATGCCACTGTTAAATGCGAAGCATTTCTTTGCGAACCTCTGGCACTTTGAGCGTTTCTATCTACGTATCTATCTATCTATCTATCTATCTATCTATCTATCTATCTATCTATCTAGCCGCCTACGTCTGGGTGCTCTCATGATCGCCTCTGTAATTTGGTGTGGAGCAAAATTGGCATGGGAGGGTAACAGGACTCGGCAAATATGACTGTCGGGTCATGACATGAATAACGTGAAAACCCTGTCGCGTCCGTCGTCAAACTCTTTCCTCCAGACACGTGTGGCACATACCCGTTTACCACGGGCCCCGGTGTACGGGTATGCGCCACAGGTGATTGACATTTTATATCTATCCAGGAACGGCGAGAACAGACATTCGTAACTTAAATGCGAGAGCGTTAAGAAAAACCAACATCGGCAGCGTTTACTTGACAAATGGAAAGAATGAAAATTAGGATCCCAGCAGAAATCGAACCCAAGCATTCTGCGTGGCAATCAGGTATTTTGCCACAGAGCCACGTCAGGTCTCTAAACCGCTTTGGAAAAACAGCATATGCAGGCGTAATATCGGTGCAACGTCAATTGTGGTTGTGGTGCTTGCTATCTAATTTTACATGCAAGCAATAAAAACGACATGATATTCCTACGATCTGTACTCCTAGTATACAGGCGTCATATCAGATTAACATCTTTGGTTCCAATGTTGACTCCGCTCTTATAGCAGTCTAATAAACATTACATTTATATTTTTATGATTCAATCAGCTATATTGAAGCAATCAGCTATATTGAAGCATTGAAGCAGGAATACATAAACGAAAGTTACGTATGATATTCACATCACCGCACCGTAAAGTGCACTTAGTCCGCCAGAACGATGTTGTGTCCTCTTTATTTCTTGCGAGGCTGGGCAATGGCCTCATGCTGACCGAGCATGATGCCAGACTAATTGACAGCCGCTTTGTAGACTGGGCTACATAGGCCTACCGTATTCGTAGGTAGTCTACGAATACGACAAGCGCCACCCACTGATGTTGATCTACGTAGCACTATCCCGGCCTACCAGCCTCGACGGCTCATACCTAACCAACGCAAAAGATGACTTCAGGTTCCGACATGTCGCTGGCTCTGTCGAGAGACAATTTGTCGACGAAATGACCTAGGCAACCACGAATTCCAACAGCTGTAGTATACCTCGTACTTCACTACACATGGACCCCTCGTCACCGCGATCACGACCGGATCCAATAAAAGTCATGACCAGGTGCTTGTGCGCACTGATACCGGTGTTAATGACCTTGTTCCCGCAAGTTTGACACAGGTTTGTGAAACGTGCGTGTGTTCTCCATCGTAAGGGTCAAGTAAAGCACTTCATACCAGCTTACCGCTTCTGGTGTTGGTAATACCCACGTTGCCGTTGGCAGCGTTACCCAACTCTAAACAACTGATTATATAATACATATGCGGCTCTTCAACGTATATGTGCGCGTATAACATTTATATAAATTTTTAGCGTCATTTTGTAGTGTTTCACCAGTAAAAAAATTACGCCACGGTGACCCTTCCGCCACGCGCTTCGCATTACCTCGACTCCCACGGTACGTGAGATCTGCCGAATTTTTCTTTACTAATGATGTTCATCTGCCTGCTGTAGAAAATGAAGATGATGTTTTTGCTTAGTTAAGCCAAGTATGCAAGGCAGTCTATGCCCCCTTCGCTTCATTGTGCTTTTGGTGGAAATTTTTCTGTCGCTTGATTTTATTATATTGCAGTTGGTTCACCTACAAGAACCAAAGCCGTGCGGCATGTACGATTTCATAAAGAACATTCACAACGGACAACTTCGCTATCCTAAAATGGAGATAGTGCAAATTTGCAAGCTCGCATGTGACTTTGGACATCTGTGTAAACTTCACTGAGCCCTGCTGCCACATTTTGTACCGTGCCCTGCACTACAGCGTTGTTCGGGCAGCCCTCAGCACACAAACCATAACCTGTGTTGTTTTTCTGCAACGCCTGCCTCGACCTCTGCTAGCCAAGTGCACAGGCAACATCAGCGCAACTGCGCAGCGTCTCGTAAGGCTGGCACGAGAGCCCCTCTCCAGAAAAGTGCTGCGCCTTTGAGGTGATGATATCAACTCCATTTTATATTTACTTGGCAGTTCAAAATTATTCTCCTGGTTCAGAAAACACATGCATACAGGTGGTTGGTCAAGTGGATATTTCCGCTTACTAAAGATATCATTCATTTTACGCACAGAACCTTACATTTCCATTCATTCTGCATGCACGTTGTGCAATATTCAAATAGCCCAAAAGCCCACAATAGCGCTTTCAGGGCATTTTGTAAATGAACTTAAAACACATGTATTAATCTTGTGACGCGAAGACGGGACAGGCTTTGTCATTAACGCCTACTACATACATTTCAAGCATGAGGTCAAAGCTGGCTGTCGCCGAGAGGGGAATGCCTAGTCTAGACTATTTTGTTGCCAGCTGGAAAGGGCAAGCGCTTCCATCACAGAAAACGTCCTGTCGTGGCTTAAAACAATGCACTGAGCGGGCATCGAACTCGACATGTCCGTTTGCACCACCGCGAAGCGGACACAGCGACCCTGCGCGCGCCAGCCACGCACCGCTTCCCCGTCGCAAACTGTCATTGAGCGGTGACGCTGCGGGGGCAGTCAAGTGAACTGGGCCTCTCCCGCTATCTTGGGCGCACGCAGGAGGCCGCAACTCGTACGTTAAAATGGAAACTGGCATTAACAATAAATATCTAAAATGTCTCAACAAGTTCTCCCTAGAAGTATTTATAATTCTCGCAAGAAGTGTTTTAGACGTATAATAACGTGGAGTTAGCACGCCTACAGAAGGTTTTCAAGCACCTTATGTTTAAATAACGTATCCATTAAACTTCTAATATACTTCGGACTTTTCTTGTCTAGATGTTTATTGGTATTTCTCTAGCTTTACTTCCGTTTCTTGAGGTGCTTCACCACTCCAGTCTACAGTTTTGTGCTAGTGCAGCGCGATGATCGAAAACGTTTTCAACTGAATGCGTTGCTCCATGCCCGTGATAATAATGGATGATCGGCAGTGACATGCGATCAGGAGAATTGTACCACAGCGTGCTTATTGCACAATGAACGCTTATGCTTGCGCGCATACAATTGCCCCCGACACGCGCACACATCAGCGTGCATTCAAATGGTGACCCCAAAAACTGCAGAGGTCATAGAATTTCTGGAGAAAGACAGCTGAGATGCAACAGTACTCGCTCATGTTCATAGCATTCAGGGATCACAGTCACACACACACATGGCTCACAGGGGTTCACTCACCCTCATACCCACGCCTTCTCTGACCCAAGTACTCATTCATGTTCATCTACTTACATCTTGCCGCACACTCGGGGTTATTTATATATACTGAAACTCAGGTTGTCGTTGAAAAAAATTTCACAAGGTACATTTTTTATTATTGTTAATGCCGTCCACGTTTGCCGCTTACCCAAGGACGAAGAAGAAGGTAAGCGGCAAAGGCTGTGATTGTGTAATTATTCTAAATGCAGCCTTCTGTCGTCTCCCCGTAACATCTTTGTTGGAGGAGCGGGGTATATTCGAAGCACACCGCGGAACATCTCAGCGGGCGTCTCCATGGATAAAACCATCATGTCGACAGGAAGGCCCGTTGATTCAGCCCCTGCTACGCCAAATGAACCCAGCCACGTCGTTGTGGCTCATCTCCGAGACGCTGGTACCTTCTGCGGACTGACAACGTGCACGCCTAAAAGTGGCTGGCCGACTACGAGCGCGCCAGCGAGACCAACCGCTGGGATCCCACTTTGATGCTGGCAAATGTCAGTTGCTACCTCAGGGAAACGGCCAGTGTGTGTTTCGACACGCACGAGGAGGAGCTGACGAGCTGGAATGTCTGCAAACAAAAATTCGGCAGATCCCACGCACTGTGGGAATCGATGTAGTGCGAAGCAGCCAGCAAAGAGCTGCATACATCGCCTTGTTTGTCTTTGAGCCAAATGAAATCATTCATGCCATGGAATCTAGTCCATAGACCATATATCACATGTTTGCCATGCACGCATGCAGGCACAATCTAGTGTACACCATGGCAATGAAACGCATATTCTGGTATATAAATGAATGACCTGTCGTTTATGTTCATCACGCACTCGCGTCATGCCATACCAATTTTGGTATATATCACGTTACGAAAACGGCCGGAAGCGCACCATGACAGTGGCATGTAAATCATACCGTACATGACATGCATAACATGATTCGCATGTTAAGACCTCTCAATTGTGTTCGTCATACAGTCACATCGCGCAATACCAATTTTGGTGTATATCAAAGGAGCGAAATGGTCGCGAGTTCATGTTGAGTAGAGTATGTAAATCATGCCATACATGACATGAATATTATTGTTTTTCATGTTACCACCTGTCACTAATGTTCATCATACAGTCTCATCGCGCAATACCAGTTTTGGTGTATATCAAGCTATCGAAACGTCCGCGAATGCAACATGAGCGTGGCATGTAAGTCATGACATACATGGCATGCATGTCATAGTTTTCATGTTACCACCTGTTATTCATGTTCTTCATACAGTCACATCGCGCAATGCCAATTTTGGTGCATATCAATCTAGCGAAACGGCCACGACTGCGCCATGAGCATGGCACATAAATCATCTCGTACATTTCATGCATGTCATGATTGTCATGTTACCACCTTTCATTTACGTTCGTCATACAGTGGCGTCGCGCAATACCAATTTTGGTGTATACGAAGCTAGCGAAATGGCCGGGAATGCACAGTGAGCGCGGCATCTAAATCATGACATACATAACCTGCATGTCATGATTTCCATGTTACCACCTCTCATTTACGTTCGTCATGCAGTTGCGTCACGCAATACCAATTTTGGTGTATGTCAAGCAAGCGAAACGGCACGAGTGAGCATGACATGTAAATCATGTCGTGCATGTCATGCATGTCATGATTTTCGTGTTACCACGTCTCATTTACCTTCGTCATACAGTCGCTTCGCGCAATACCAATTTTGGTGTAGATCGAGCTAGCGAAGCGGCCGCGAATGCATCATGAGCGTGGCAATTAAATCATGACATACATGACATTCATGTCACGGTTTTCATCTTACCAACTGGCATTCATGTTCCTCATACAGTCACATCGCGCAATACCAATTTTGGTGCATATCAATCTACTGAAACTGCCGCTAGCGCATCATGAGCGTGGCATGTAAATCAGGTCGTACATGACTTGCATGTCATGATTTTCAAGCTACCACGTCGCACTTACGTTCGTCATACTGTCGTGTCGCGTAACACCAATTTTGGTGTATATCACGCAAGCGAAACGGACGCGAATGCACCATGAGCGTGGCATGTAAATCATGACATACATGTCATGGATGTCATGGTTTTCATGCTACCACCTGTTATTCATGTTCTTCATAAAGTCACATCGCACAGTACCAATTTTGGTGTATATCAATCTAGCGAAACGGCCGCGAGTATGCCATGAGCGTGGCATGTAAATCATGTCATACATGACATGCATATCATGATTTTCATGTTACCACGTGTCAGTTGTGTTCGTCATACAGAAATGTCTCGTCATGCCAGTTTTCGTTTGTATCCCTTCATTTAAACGGCCGCGAGCACCCCGACACCATATCATGTAAATCATGCTGCACATGACATGCGCGTCATGATTTGCATGTTAGGACCTGTCATTATATTCGTCATAAACTCTTGTCACGCCATACCAATTTTGGTATATATGAAATTAACGGAACGGCCGCAAGAGCCCAAAGACCGTTGAATGTAAATCATGCTGTTCATGACATGCGTGTCATGATTTTCATGATATGACCTGTAATTTATGTTCGTGATAAGGTCATGTTATGACACACCAATTTTGGTACACATCCGATTAACGGAACGGCCAGGGAGCCCAAAGGCCGTGGAATGTAAATCATGCTGTTCATGACATGCGTGTCATCATTTTCATGATATGACCTGTCATTTATGTTCGTAATAAGGCCATGTTATGACACACCAATTTTGGTATACATCATTTTGGTATAACGAAACGGCCAGGAGAGCACAAAGTCGTAGGCGGCTAGATAGATAGATAGATAGATAGATAGATAGATAGATAGATAGATAGATAGATAGATAGATAGATAGATAGATAGATAGATAGATAGATAGATAGATAGATAGATAGATAGATAGATAGATAGATACGCTCAAAGTCGCAGAAGTTCGCTAAGAAATGCTTCGCATTTAAAAATCAAATGCCTTTTCGGAAAGCCTACTCCACGACAATGAGCCGCCCAAAAAGAAATTTCGTGCCGTGCACAAACCTCGACGGAGCCGTACATCGTGTACATCCAGGATGTCTTAGCCTTGTGCTGGCAAGTTGACGACCAAACTAAAAAAAATGGATTTGTTAGTTTGCGCTCGTTATTGTGTATCTCTTCTTTGTCTCCTTGTGCTCGCGCGAATCCGTGAAGATGAGCGTGTTTCAAGTAGGCCGACTTGCAGTATGCTGCAAAATATTTGCATAAGGCGCTCTGATCTCCTTGCACGGTTGAGTAAGCTCCTTACGGCTCCTGTGTCCCAATTTCTGCGTGTCGCTTATGGAGGATCTACGGCTGTACTCTGAATGTGCACCGCACGTGCGAGTGTCGCCGACCGCCAATCTTCCGTCCTGTTTCATGTTCCTACACATCGTCCTGATGACGTCATCCTCAGACTCAATTTCTTGCCTGACCTCTCTGAACAAGCTTTCGTGTGCGGACTTTGTTCGTCTGCCACCACGAGCCCTAACCTGTGTCGCTGTCGAACCGTCCCCCATTGTGCCGAGTGGCGATTATATGTTCTCTCGCTTTTCGAGTGATCGTGACTGGGACACTGCGCTACCCTTTGTCACTCTGGCTTACAACACTTCGCGCCATGAGACTGCTGGTTATTCTCCTTTTTATCTCTCGTAGGGACGAGAACTGACTTTGCCGTTTGACGCTCTAGCAACCAACCCTGCCAACCTAACCTATCAACAGGATATGCTCGCCACTCTATTAACACAGCCGAAAAGTCCGTCAGATAGCCCATCATCGCCTTTGTGACTCGCAGTTGCTCTAGACAGATACATGGGACAGTCACCACGGGAAAGCCCACATTTATCCGGGGGACCTCGATATCCTGTGGTATCCGTCTCCGCATATTCGCCTATCCGAAAAAGCTTCTTCACAAATCCTCCGGCCTCTACGGTATGCTACGCCAGGTGAGGGACGCCACTTATGAAAAAGCCCCTATAGACCCTCCCATCTTCAGAAGTCATCCACATAACCCGCTTGCAGCCGTACCTTTTGCCCATCACGTTCTAACAAGCGTTGGGTCGGCGCTTTCGCTGCCGGGGTCGACGTTGCAATGTTGCAGCTATCGCCACGGTGACGTGAGGGAACAGGAGGCGGATGACGTGTTTTGGTGAACAACAACCACCGTATTGACTGTCAGACTATTTTCTTTCGTGAATATCTTGAACACATGTAATCACGTCTTCACAGGCCATGGTCTAGAGTTGCTGATTCCCGCAGGAATACGTCCAAGGACGCTGCTTACACTTCGTTTTGATAAAACGGGCGTCTGTGCTGCAACGCCGCTGCCGGTGTTGCGCCATACAATGAGTGACCCCCTACACACCAGTGTAGTGAACTTGTCTGGACTGCACAAAATATGCACACAGCTACTCCATTACACAAATATGGCAATACACCTCTTAGGCCTTGGCGCAAAGTGTGGCATAGGCCGCTACTCTCGTTGAATACTTCGCAAGAAATCGGATTCCCTCAATGCGTGGGATCGTTCGGAATGTTTTAGGGGCGAAGCTCCTTAAGGCGGCACCCGTTCGTCCCTCGTAGTCGTAGTAGTGCGTACCCAGTCGTAACGCTAGTACCAGATCTTGACCTCCAAGGTGGTGCCGGTGGGAGATTTTTCCTGTGCGTTGTTTTTTCCTGTGCGGTGGGAGATTTTTCCTGTGCATTCTCCATTAGCAGCCATTGGCATGTTCCAGTAGGAAACGTTAGTAGAAGTAGAAGTGTAAGTGTTAGCTAAAAGCCGACTTCTTCTGTCTCTCATTCCCATTAGCAGCCATTGTTTACCTCCAAGGTAGTGCCTGGTGAGATTTCTGCTGTGCGTGATTAAATAATAAAAATTTTGTTCAAAACGCCGTTGATTGATGAAATAAACCAACGAAAGACGCCAGATGTTTTCTAAAAGCAAAACGAAAGAACGCCAGATGTTTCTAAAGCAAAACGAAAAGACGCCAGCTGCTTAACGAAAGACGCCAGATGTTTTGTGAAGCAATGGTTTTCTAAACAATAAAATTCACAGCGTACATGTAAAATTAAAGTGAGCTGCAAGTCGTCATAACTCATCGAACCTTTAGTATAAACGCGCCCGATCTCACGTCGGTGATGATGTACTGGGCAGAATTCACGGAAGGTTCACAGTTTACTGATGAACCTCCGCAGCTTCGCCCGCTCATCATCATTCACTCCGTGGATATGCTGTGATTTTTATGACGCTTGTCAAGGCCTGGAACGGCTCCAAAGAAATGCGCACGCCTCGAACAACAAAACGCGAGTTCCGCATCAAGTTCTCCCAATTCCCAAAGTTTCTTTGTAGTTAGAATGCTGCACGTCGGCTTTACGTCTTCTCCCACAAAAGGTTTTTTTCCCACCATCACAATATATTTATTTAAAGCCCTTAGATAATTCAAGTGTAGCACTTTTACATTCGTTTTTGCACCGCAGGTAAAAAGCATTCACGCGGTTAACATGTAGGAGCATTTTGCAAGCGTGGATGTTTTGGCCAGTAGTTCAGCCAATCGCTTTCAAAAGTGGCCTCGTTACAAGACCGACCAGCAAGAAAATAATTTTGTTTTATACATTCATTTTCGTATGACGATGATCGTCTTACATGACAAAACCAGGGACGGGCAGACAGTTTTCTAGTTGATTCTACCTACAAAAGTTGGCACGTTTAAAAGTCCTCTATTGGACACGATGTCAGGCCGACATGGAGGCTTGACCACACCAGAAAAATTGATAGTTTCCCGCAATTGAATGCTCACGCTTTTCTGCGGCAGCGGGATGCGGCTCCTGTGGGGCTGTGGCTCTACTGCGGGAAACATGACAGACGCATTGGTGATGCCGCTCATAAAAAGCCTTCTAATGGAGGCCGCTGCCTACAATGAAAATGTAAGCTTACACCTCCCTTACACAACTCCAAAAGCATATACTTCGTTGATATTGCATTCATTCATTCATTCATTCATTCATTCATTCATTCATTCATTCATTCATTCGTGTGGCTGTCAGTGCTTCTTTTAATTGAACCTGCCCATTGATTGGTGTCATACCAATCGGTGAAAATGGAATTCGCAGGATACATTTAAGCAACAACATTAAAATCAGTTGCTTTGTCTTGTAAACGTTTGCTTAAAGGACGGAATGGAAACATGATATTCTTCATTGCAGTAGCTTCCGTTCTAAGGATACAAGTAATGCTATTCGTATACGTAGCCAAAGCTTCGAAATGAAACCAGGTCTAGCAGGGAGGCTTTCAAGATTGACTAGGCTAGGCGCGCCCCAGTTCATTTGGCCCCATTGCAGGGTGTACAGCTCGGTTTTTCCAGTGGTGTTGATACTTGTCCTTTGTGGGACGGCACATTACTTCTTTAGTAGAGTGCATGTATTGCTTGCGATCTTTCATGTCTTGCAAGTTACTCATAAGTTGAATCTCGCTATAACGAACACTGATATGGCATAATAGGAAATAGTGAACTGTATAGGAACTTGGTTGGTCGCGCCTCATTGAAGCCACATTGATGAGAACATAATGAGAGCAGCATTTCGGGCTAGTTGGTCATCCATGACATCAAAGAAGACAACTACAGGTGTTTGGACTTGTCTTCTTTTGTCCATGTTTTCGTCGCGCAATTTCTTTGATGCCACAATAATCCTTCTTATAACGAGATCGAGAACACGAGAGCAGCAGCGATATCGGCTGTAAGGAACAAATATTTGGATCGCCCGAGGCTCGAAATACTAGCATAAAAGAGCACAATACATATTGAAAGACAATGCAGCAACACACTATATTTCGGTGGAGGGGGCGAAGGAGTCGAAACAATAAAATTTTGAGATTGTAGATATTCTGATGGCTGAGAGACGTCATTATCATAGACCATCTCATGTTCTGATCTATTGATTTAGAACCCACAGGCGGATACGTAACAGGGGCGTAGCCAGAAATTTGTTTCGGGGGGGGGGGGTTCAACCATACTTTATGTATGTTCGTGCGTGCGTTTGTATGTGCGCGCGTATATATACGCCAGAAAAACTGAAAAATTTGGGGGGAGGGGGTGGAATCTCCCCAACCCCCCCCCCCCTGGCTACGCCCCTGATACGTAAGGACAACCACGTTTGGTTAGGAAGCGGATAATAATGTGTTGTATGTAGCATTTTCGCGCGAGACAGATTGCTCGTTTGCTAGAGCTAATTTCTGTTCTGTTAGAACCATTATCGGATACAACGAAACTACTTTACGGTCCCGATGCTATTGGCCTATAACTTGGTTGGACTCTTGGATGTGGGCGCGAAAGACAGGGAAGAAGGACAGCGACAGTGTGCGTGTCCTTCTTCCCTTCGTATTTGTCCTTTCGCGCCCACATCCGAGAACCATGACAGACCAGCAAGCCCGCATCGCTACCCCTGGTTGGACTCCACTGCCACAGACAAATTAGAACTGTGTCTTTGTTTGAGTACTTGTTTGTACGATACGCTTGTTGTCCGATACTGATACGGTCGCATGGGCTCTTGTCACTAGAATCGAATAACATTCCCTCGAAGCTAACAGTGTTGATGCCTTGTAGGACGACGGTGTAACATAAGCGTCTACGGGAACGTCTATGGGAGTGTCTGAATCAGTTGACACATCGGGTGGTTGTGCAACCAACAACGCTGATATCCTTATTTCACTGTCTTTTATAGCGTCGCGCGAGAGGGTACCGCGTGCGTAGACGTGTTGAGGGGATGGTAGCATAGAGTTTCCTAAAATTAACTGGAGGGAACTCTGGCGCTGCGATCGTTCAGCTACCATGGGAATGATGGGTAGTACAAAAATTTGCCTAGTCTTCGTGCTTGCGGCTTCAAACGTACTTGTGGCTTTGTTTATTGCTCTGTTTTGGCGTTCGTTTCGGATAAAAGAATAGACCGTTGTGAACTTTGTGACCAGGTTTGATTTGGTGAGCCTAAAAAGGTTGAAGTGGTGAAGTGGAACTGGTAACTTCTGCTGAACTTCGTTTTGCGACAAAGCGGTTGCAGCCGACGCGGAGCCAAACGGAGCCGAAAGAAAGAAGTTTAGACAAATTTGTGTACTACCCATCATTCCCATGCTGGCTGAAGCGTCATGCGTTGCAGCTCCCATAGACACTAGCGCCAGAGTTCCCTCTAGTAAGTATTGTAGGAAACTCTACGGATGGTAGAACGCGGCTTGCGGTTAGCGCGTTTGCTGTCGAAACAGCTTTGTACGACACATCGTCTTTCTAAACGTTTCTAGAACGAGTGCAGTTTCGCAGCTCCCCATAGACGCTTGCTCTCCGAAGTGGACGCGACGGCCCACGCAAGAACTAGCGGCGCTGCAGTTCCATCTTGCATCATGCCTCACGCGTCGTCTGCTACGACCTATCGTCGCTGCAGCTTTCGGCGCCCGTGACAGCCGAGATTCCGAGATTTAAACTTTTTCAATAACCTCGACTGTTTTAAAAAGCGATTATTTCACAAGCTAATCTTCAGGAACATCAAAATATAATCAAACGTGACCTATAATAATGGTACCATATCACACGGCTAGCTGTCCTCTCGCACAAATATTTCATTGCCGTCAACCTGTGTTTAGCAGCCACGGTGGAACAGTGGTTGGGTGCTCTGCTGCGGACCCGAAGGTTGCGGGATCGATCACAACTACGGCGGTAGCATTTTTTATACGGAAGCGCAAATGACACTGCCTCGTGTACTTAGATTTGTCATCCTAAGAAAATCGTAAAACAGAGGACCGCTGTTAATTTTCGGGCTATTTAATTCCAATTTCTTGAGAAATGCGTACAACCCGAACTACGGTTGATCGCGGTACCTGATTTGAATTCCCTAAGCTCGGTTAGGCGACTCGTAGCGAAGTTAGTTCCCATCTTCACGATTCTGGTGGGATAGGCGTTCAGAATCTCAAGATATCTCTTGCAACTTCCTGCCCAGATTCAGAGAAGTGATGACCGGTGTTCCTTTCCTAGCCGCTCGTGCAACACGCGCATCAAGATGGCATTCTTCAGCTGTGTCCCTTTCACGCACGCTAAATCGAACGGCTTCCCAAGCGATCACCGTTCGTAAACAATCTGGCGCTGAGCCGTGCTTCCAATTAGGGTTGCCGAAGTTGCGCCTTTTTCTTTCCTCAACCTCTCCTCTCTCTCTCTCTTTCGCAATCAGTCGCGCACGGAGTACGGAGAAAGGGAGCACAGAGAAACGCGCAACGCGTCGCAAGCGGCTACTCCTCGCGCGTCTGGGATCGCTGCGGCAGGCGCGTCGCCTCCGCGATTAGCTTCGGCAACGTGCTATTGAGAGCAACGATGCGTTGCCGTATCCGATCCCGGGGTCCACGGCAAGTGAAGCAAAATGGAACAGCAGCGCCGTAAGTTCACGCATCGGCCGCGTGTCCACGCGAGCAAAGCTGAAAAACTGGGAAACGAAAGTTGGAAACGTGGCAAGGAA
>NC_051183.1:136322199-136337193 GCF_013339695.2 Rhipicephalus sanguineus | reverse complement strand
GGCATACAGTTGACGCTTGGCCACAAGGCATCCTAGCTCTGTGCTGTATTCTGGAACGTTTGTGCGCAAGCGGCGTCCCTGTAACAAATGGGCAGGTGAATGGCCATCCTCTAGCACACACACCCGATACGATAAAAGTCGTAGCCGAAAATCTTCCTGAGATTCTCTTGTCTTTTTCATGATGCGCTTCACTATGTGCACTCTTTTTCGGCCAGACCATTTCATCTTGGTGTAGTGAAGAGGAGGAAGAAGCCACGCTCGATCGTCTGTTGCTGTGCGCGTGATCTGCGTTCCTGTTAGACTGGCGCTACTACGACTGCACAAGTCGTCAGTACTTTGTTAATAAACCGTCATACGACATTGGTAACCGCGGGCTTGATGTAATGTACCTAAAGTCTTATCTTTTCGCGAAATCGGCAAACTGGATACGAATTGAGGTCCATTATCAGTGCAATATTCTATGGGGATCCCGTAGCGCGTGAGTAATGCGGCCGTTTTTGTACAAAGTCGTGGGCTGTCGTTGTGGCTAATTTTTCAACTTCAGAAAAATCGGAACGTACCTGCTAAGCCTTGTCTTCGACAATATTAGAATGAATCTTGGAAACACTGGAAAATACTGACGAGTACATTGCTTCAGAATGCTGATATAGAGCAAATAAATGCGTAGGTTTTGAAATAACGGGTCACACAGCGCAGGACAACCGCGTCATAAATTCGAGGCGGAAGAAACCTGCGTCCACAGGTGCCGCCATGCTTATTTTTCCGCCGTTGCCGTCTGCTCGCTTTTACTCGCGCACGCGCAGATGCTATGAGAACACCGAGCAGACGACACGACTCGGACGGGGACATATTGAGCAGCGCTGCCAAAGGCCACGGCAGGGCGATGGCCATGTGGACGACCACGGAAGGGGGACGGCCACGGTGCGGTGGCGCCATCTAGTTTTGATTGAACAAACCAGCTGCGGAAAATCATCTATATCATGCGTCTGTCAGATATTGCCTTCGTGGCTCGAGGTAAATTCGCCGCACAGCGGAGCACTCGTAGGGCAAATATTAAAGTCCTCCCATGCAGTAGCGTCGCAGTCACGCGTCCCGTTGATAGCGCGCATAGTGCCACGAAAGGAGACGCGCCATCTCAAAACGCCGCGAGTTTTTGTGAGCCAGCGTGACAGCATACATAGTAATCCTGAAGAATGCAAGACGCCGGCCCACGGATAAAAACACAGCCGGACGAATAACTCATCTGCCTTCCTTTGTCAGGCGCCACCTAAAGGGGTACTCTCCATAATAACGCAAAGGAGGCGCGAACGCTGGCCGACGGAAGAGAGCAGGGATGAATCATAGGGGCGGGCAGTGACCAGTCGGATCGGGCGCACCTGGCTGGCATTGAAGAGATAGAGAAGGCGCGGGGTCGGTGGTCCGTCTCTATGAGTATCGTGCGGCCATAAGAGAAGTGGTGGAAAGTTTTGCACGCAAGCACTATGCCAAACGTCTCTTCTCGATTTTTGAGTGTCGCGGTTCGCAGTCAGCGTTCGCGATGCGCAGATGACCGGACGCCATTCATTATGTTGATCTTGTAGTAATAAGGCGCCGAGGCCAGTTGCCGACGAGTATGCCGATATCTTTGTTTTTTTTTTCTTTTTCGTCAGAGAACGCGAGCAGTGACGGAGATGACAAAGCCTCGCAGACGCCTCACCACTCACGCTCACTGGCTCCGGTATACTCAAAAACGGTGTCTTTATTTCCATCAGGACGACAGGACCTCAGTCAATCTGGTTTGGGTCCCCGCTTACTCGGGAAACCCCGGTAACGAAGAAGCCCATAATACGGCCTGAGGGTTAGCAAACCAGGTAGCGCTTTGCTTGGAACCGGGGCCCCCGACAGGAGAGGCAGTGACTTTATACAATGACCTTACGTGTATGTACAAAGATGACAGGCGATTGTAATCCATACTGCCCAGCAACTTTACGAGAGCGGAGGCCAAAATCCTCCACAAAGTCCAAACTAATGCCCTAATCATTCCTCACCGCTTAGCGCTCTTCACAGACAGAGAGGCTGATGCAATATGCAAAAATTGTCATAAACACTCCATAGCAAACCAATGTCACATCCTCCGGGAAAGCGAGAGCCCCCCCCCCCCCCCCCCAGAGCACTTCTACCAGCTCACTCGGAAGTGACATGAGATACCTCGATACGGTCCCACAACAAGGAGCTGCAAATAGCCGTCATTGCATGGGCAGAAGAGGCCGCAGCAGACAAGCGGCCCAGCTCCAAACCCCTGAACTTTATATTGAATAGAGTTGTATGCTCCTCCTCCTTATTAACATGGCTTCACGGCAATGCAGTTTTATCGCTGAGTCTAAGTACATACTTTCGAAAATAGATAACGACACCAAGGATTGTTCTCACTGTATTTTTGTCTTTCGGCGTGGGCATAGCTTCCACGCTTTCAACCAATTCGGGACTAGGGAGCACGCCGCCTTCACTGATTGTGTACCTAAAAATCCTATCTCCTTTTTACCAAACACGCATTTTCAGGAATAAATGTGAGTCCTGCATCTTTTGGCCTTTTAAAGAAGCACGGTACGCAAACGTTCGTCATGCAGTGCTTTGTGAGCTCCCCAAACGAGGACGTCGTCGATGTAAACGCGTACCCCTGGGATGCCTTCAAAGTTCGTCGTCAGTGTCTTTTGAGAGACCTCAATGGTAGAATATATACCGAACAGTGGTCATAATAACCAATAGCGTGAAAAGGAGTGGCGAACGTGCAGATCCGCGATCTAGCTTCTTCAAGAAGTATGTGATGGAAACCAGAGTTGGTATCAATACACAAAAAGACACATCAAGACACATTCGCTAGGTTCTTCTACTTTGACAATGGTGGACGGCTTCGCCTTGCATGCCAGTTCGTCGCGCAGTGGTTTCTTCAGTGCTACAGGTACCCTAAGAGCAGTTTGTACATTTGCTATAGCATTTGGCCGGAGAACCGTATTGTATTTTTTGTAGGCAGCCCGTTCCATGAAATACATGTACAAATTCCTCTTCGGAGCCTGTGTTTCCCTTTCTTCTGACTGAGTCGATGTTCGCGGGGACGATGGCGCAGTCGATGCATGCATCCCTTCTTGACGATAAAGAAAGAAGTGTGTCTCGTCGTGCCGTTTTATGTTGTGCTTTCGTGGCGACACCGAGGTGCTTGATCTCGCAACCATTGTAGGCAGTCAGTACTGCCGCGCTCTTGTGTAACGCGGTTGGGTTGGAGGTGCGTCGACGAATGCTGCGAGGGATCAAGCTGACCTGAAAACCTGTATCGACTTGGAAATTCATCTGACGACCAGAGATGATCCCACACACTTTCCAGCATTCCCCAGGATTTGCGGTTACTCCAAGGATGCTGACGTGAATGACATCGGGGCTTTCTTCACGATTTTCTTGAATGACGAGGACTTGCGGGTTCTTGCAGATGATCAAAAGTGATTCTTCGTGTTACATGCGAAGCCAGTTTTCCGTAGGCTGGGCATTCACGAAGTACTTGCTTCTGCTTTTGTTCACTTCGTCGCGTTTACTCCGGTGTGAGACGTCAACCTGCATGCGCACGTTGTCGCAGGCGGCGTTTTGGGTGGTACTACTTCAGCTGCTTTGCACATAATGCTTTGTCCTGCAGCACGTTTTCTCTGGCAGATTTTTATTAGTCCCAAAGACAATCTTGGCCATTATCAGCTACTCTTTAAGGCTCCCAAAATTACAAAGTTTGACTCGCATCCTTAGATCACGCGAAAAGCGCTTGAATAGTTCCCCTTCATCTTGGACTCGTATGCGTAACACATGCCGTTCATAAACCGCGTGGCCTTGTCCGATGCAGTATTCGTCAAGCTTCCTCACTAGTGTCGATAGCCATCTTCGAGCTCACCTTCGGCGCTTGTGAAGTTGTTCTAGACTTCAAGTGCTCCATCACCAGCAGCGCTCTCGAGTATGGCCGCCTTTACCGCTTCTGCATTAGGATGGCCTGTCGAGGTAGCCGTCAGGAAGAGCTACAGTCGTTGCTTGAACAGCAGCCAGTTTTTTCTGACGTTTCCAGACAACTGCAGCGGGGATGGTAGCGTTAAGCTGTTCACGTCGGGCTGCCGCGACCACTTCAGACACCATGTACCATAAGCGTCTACGCGAGCGTTTGAATCAAACAATACATCGGGTGGTTGGGTAGCTTACAACGCGCATTTCTTTATGGAGTGTCTTATTTCGCTTCGGGCGAGAAGGCACCACGCGTGGACGCGTTTCTGCTCCGAGTAAAGTCTCGGAGTTAACGTTGAACGCGGCTTCGCGGTCATCGCGTTTGCTGTCCAAGCACGCAAGTGCGATAAACGCGCACGGCATTTATTCGCCGTGTGGCCCGCCAGCGACGACACGCCTCACACGAGGGGCAATGTTATCGCATGTGCACTTCGTGAGACGGATATGGCCATCTGTTGTCATCTCTCCTTCAGCCACGTTAGTCCCAAGCGTGTGGAACGTCTGCGTCTCGTGATGATGCTATCGTTTACAAGTGTGTGGAACGTACGCGTCGCGTGGTGATGCTGTCGATTTGACTTTATCCGGAGCAGAAAGGCAAGGGCAAAAACCCGCCAAAGGTGTCCATGTAACTGCTATCGCTTTAAAAACTTTTTTTTTTAATCGGGAGATCCCACGTACCTTGGGAGTCTATGTTATGCGAAGCATGCGGCGGGAAGGCGACTGTGGCGTAATTTTTTACAATGAGTGAAATCTTACAAAATGACGCTAAACATATGTGAAAAGGCCATATCCACACACAATTGTTCAGGAGTCGCACATATGTTATATAACCAGTTGTTTGCAGTTGCCCAATTACGTCAACTGCCAGATGGGTACTACAAACGCCACAAACAGTAAGCTGATATCTGGTGCTTATAGTAGTGTCCGCTACAATGAAGAACGCATGGACATTTTACAAACCCTTGTGCATGCGTGAAAGGGGTTCTGAGAGTTCTCAGGTAGATGACGGTCAGTGCAATGTCTTCGTTATTGTGACTGATGTGCGCGACGCATACCTCGGTGACTCCGCTGCGTGTCTGTGTGTTTTCGGTGTCTGGCCGCCGGCGAAGTAGCATGCAGCTTACGTTGTAGTTTCAAATCACCGTGTACTAATATGTGCCCACGTCCCCGCACTTGCAATGAAGCCGCTTGTTGTGGGGCGGCACACCGGAATCCCTTATTACAGCGTGCTCATCACCACAGGTTTCAGAAAGTGCCAACATGCCCATTTCAGTGTGCCGTGCGTCTTTTTCGAGGTCGTGCACGTGTACCGACTGTGTGTTAGAGCGGCGAGAATGAGGCGATTGTTGTGGTTGTGGCACAGAATGAAGGTAGTAGCCCGGTCCAAGACAATGTGTAGAGGCCTGTTTCCTAGCCGGCTGACGTCATCGACTGACTGTCTGCCGATTTGTCACAGTTTGCGTTGGTGATGCATAGGGCGTCGATGGTGGTACCCCTGGAAAGCGCTACGTAGACCAAATTCAAAGGATAGCTCTTATCGTATGTGTGGACTACCTGGGCGTATACAGCTATGGCAATTGCTTGCGCAAGGGGGCGGTATGGCCTCTTAGACGAGATATTTGTGTAGCGTATATCGTGATTGTGGTGGTTCGCACTCCCATGGGCACCCATTTCAATTCTATTGAGGGATGTCCGATAGCGATGTGCTTCGTCCTGGCTGGCACGACAATGCCCACCGTGGACTTTGGAAATTCAAGCCACAGCTGCACGAGGTTGCCGTGCTCGTCCAGCTCGATGTACCACAAGGTGGTCGTGTTTACATTAGCGAGGTCATCGCTTAAGACGATGTTTGCCGTGATCATTTACGGCTAGCCGATGCTCAGGCAAATTGAGGCCGGCTGGCCATCCATGTCGCTTGCGTTCATCTTGGCCGCGTAGGTTAGGTCATCCCTGTGTACCTGCTCGTTCTTATAGCCAGTTATGTTATCGCATGCGTGATGACATAGCGTCGAAGCAACGTGCATTATGGCAGTCGACGTCCGCATTGCTGTAGTGTAGCCGAATGCTCTCGGGGCACTTCGCGGCGGCTTCTTCGCATGTAACAAAACGGCTCTTATTCAATCTGACGAGATTATTCAATCTGATGACCTAGACTTAAGAAGTGAAGAGAACACTGCGTCATTCTGGCGAACCACGTGGGTGAGTGGATGACAAATGAACGTCTTCCAGGGGTGTTCTGCCCAGCTCTCTCACTCGCCTTACGTTTCAACTTCTATGTTCGCGGTTACCGTGGAGATTGACACTGTGAATCCCCTGTGGCGCATACCCGCATAATATGAACTGTTGTATGCGGGTATGTGCCACACGTGACTGAGAGAAATGGTTTCTTGACGTACGTCACATAGTGAAACTGTTTCATGACACATAGATTGATAGATAGATATATAGATAGATCGTTTCTATCTATCTATCTATCCATCTATCCATCCATCTATCTATCTATCTATCTATCTATCTATCTATCTATCTATCTATCTATCTATCTATCTATCTATCTATCTATCTATCTATCTATCTATCTATCTATCTATCCCACGGCGTAATGCTCCAGCCTAATTGTTCCCTTAGCAGCGCGACACTTCACTTGATGCAGGCAACAACTACAGGCATACGTCCATATTCACCTAAGATGATTCGAAGGCGAAAGCCATCTTTTTCTTCTGATTCGATGCATTATGGAGCCTACATGAACGGCCGGTCATATAAGCTCCTAGGTGTACTTATCCTGCCCAGTCACCCTCCAAAAGCTTTTAGCACCTATCGTGGTTCCGCACTGCCTTCAGGATCGGATGCACCTCACCTTGTTTTGCACTGCCTCCATGATCAACCCACCTTTGGCCAATCTATCATGGCATGTTATGACGTTGTAGGCTTATGCGACAGGAGCTAAAGAACGGGACAGCTGAACTAGAATCGGCGCCAGCAGGAAACACGAGCCGTGGCTTTATGTGCCACTGCGAAGCGCCGTCTTTATTTTCTTATCATGAGGCCGCGCGCTCTCCAGATTTGTTCGCCGCACCAACGGAGGGCGCTACAACAGCACAATGTGGCGTTACGTCCCATGACGTCTCGCCAGAATTTGTGACAGTATGATGACGTCACATAGTTTTGCGATCTGCGACGTCTTCACGTGATAATTATTTACCACGCGTCCCCGACGCCGCCGATTACCCGCAACTCGGATGCTCACATTTTGTGTTTAGCGAGGCAATAAGTTTTTTCTCTTAATATGGCAAAGTGATGTGAAAAGAGATGATTGGGCCAGTTGGAGTGCGTCCATGGTTTGCACCGAAAAAGGACACGGACAAAGAGGATGCCAGACGACACGAGCGCTGTCCATTTGTGCTGCAAACCGCGCAATGACAAGTGACCTCGACATAAAATCACATCACTAGCGGCTGATCACCGAGAGAGCATAGAGGGCCACATACAAATAGGCATGTCACCGCCGCACCTTCGTGGGAGGCCTTTGTGCACGTTCCCGGTCTCCGGGTGTTTCGCCTACGACTCGGCCACCGAAATCATTGTGTCAACAAGCTTCGCTTGAAAATGAAATGCATGTACACAGAAGCAGTCGCATACACATTCCAGTTCACTAACACTGTCAAGTACACATGTACACGTGGTGCAGGGGCGCAGCGGGACCTAGTGTGCTATAACAAGCTTCGCTTGAAAACGCTAGGAGGTGACAGTGATTTGCTGTTTCAAGGGGTATTCAGACAGGGGAGAAATGCTCGGGGCAGACGGGGGGATTGCGAATCACGTGACCGCGACGTCACGTATTAGCGAGTGGGCGGGACCTCCCCCCCCCGCGCTTCCTCGGGGGAGACGGGGACCTTTACCGCGAGAGGATAATCGACCCTCCGGCGGTGGGGGATATGGCGGAATTTCGGGCTCTTGTTTGGCCACATTGTTGCACTTGCTCCTGCAGAGAGCGGCAGCGGGTGTACAGCCTGCAGCCGCATGGTCATCTGCAGCTCGTCGTCAGCAGCTCGTCAAACGGGTGGTGCAAGCCACCATGGTAGTCTAGTAACACTGGTCTCCCCCTCCTTTCGCCTCGTCCGTGTGAGTGAGGGGCATTTTTGGAGACTTCTCCTCGCGAGCTGACGTCACTAGGCTCTGCCTTTATCCCCCGAGCATTTCTCCCCCGTCTGAATACCCCTTAAGAAACGCGAGGGTAAGCAGCAGTAAGCAGAAACCTCACACGGTCCCTTATGCACTCGCCTAAGACGACTCGAAGGCGAAAGCCATCTTCTTCCTTTTCTTCTTAGTCAATGTATGGATCCTCCCGCATCGCCCTCAAAATCTTTCTGCACCTAACGTAGTTTTGCTTTGCCTCCGTGATGGGTCCACCAACCAACTACAGCGGCTGGAATAGTATTCAAGCCACTGTACAAGCAATGACATGGTATGTGGTCACGTCACAAGTTATACGACGGCATAGATACGGCTTACAGACGTCACAATGAAGTCACAAATTTCGGTAATTTGTCATGTCATCGCATGATGATGTGTTGCCTCACTTGTGTTAACACCGCCGATGGGGGACGCCGACGGTCAATTTTCGCGTTTCATGAGGCACCTAAGGCTTTCGCCTCAATAATTAGGAAATGGCCTTACGTCGGTCGTCAGCTGACCGATAGGTCACGTCCCCAACGCAAGGCGATTCCCCTTCTACATGCTATGACCAAAGTTTCACAGAGGCCTATAAAAGCGTCCATTCATTGCATCGAGTCGCTTGCGTGAATGCACAAACTGTACATTTGAGCCAAGGCAAACAGCCGAGACTCCGGCGACCTGTGCTCCGGCTTGCCGGCCGCCCGTGTGCCGCAGTGGGCATGTCTTTTTTTCTAGAAAGGTACATCGCCGCGTGCCTAGAAAGCTCTCACAAACCATATTCCAAAAGAGTCGCCCTCACTTCACGGAAAAGAACACCTGTTTGGAGGACGAAAGAATGCTATTCGAATTGCATGAAGATCGCTTGGCAATAGCGAACTAGCTGCGTTAGCGCAGGATATGCAGAACAGTTCCATGGCGACAGGAAACTACCGCGCGTTTCGCCTTTCCGCGACATGTGTGATAGTTATGCGGTGCGCCGCGAATGGCATGAAATGGTAAATGACGCTGGCGTCAAGACCTACCTTCCCAGAAGATCCCAGCAGTTGCGTGGAGCTGAGCCGCACTTGCCGCTGGCAGAGGGGACGACGAGAAGGGGCCTCAGGCGACGCACAGGCCTGTGTCACCTGCATAAGGACGTTTTCTATGTCGCTCGTTTAATATCAGCATCCCAACGTCAGCCGCTTATCATCAGGTATTTAGCCACTTAGCATGAGGCGGACGGGTGTAGTATTCAGTAAATCTATTTAAAAATTCCATACTCACTGTCGTATCTAGAAACGACGCAAGGGTGTAGAAGTGGTTTTCATAGTTGTTTAACGAAGCCACGACTGACGTGGGCACTAACAGCACCAGCAGTGGTAGGCTGAAATGTTGTTCTTGTATTCGACCGTGAGGGTGGTTAACGCACGCACGCGTCACGCTGATACTGTGTTCATTGAAACTGTGAATAACCTGTGGCTCATACCCGCATAACATAAACTTTGGTAAGTGGGCAGGTGCCACACGTGACTGACTGAAAGCGTTTCATGACGTTAATATATTCCTCCGGGGTCGAGCAATGCTTCAATATAGCTTGCTGAATCATAAGAATACAAATGTAATGTTTATTGGACTGCTATAAAAGTGGAACCAACACCTCAACCACAGACGTTAATCTGCTATGACGTCTGTATCGTAGGAGTACTTATGTAGTGCATATTGCGTTCTTTAAAATCAGATAGCCAGTACCACAACCACGATTGACGTTGCATCGATATTACGTCTGCATAGGCTGTTTTTCGAAACCTGTTTATAGACCTGTGCGGCTCGGTTGTAGAATGCCTGGCTTCCACGCAGAATGCTTGGGTTCGATTCCTGCTGGGATCCTAAAATTTTTTCTGTGTATTGGTCGTGTCAATACTGCCGACGTCAGTTTTTCTGAACTCTCTCGGATTACTATTACGAATGTCTGTTCTCGCCGTTCCTGGATAGACATACACTGTCAGTCACCTGTGGCGCATACCCGTACACCGTGGTCCATGGTAAACGGGTTATGTGCCACACGTGTCTTGAGTAAAGGGTTTGACGACGTACCTGACAGGATTTTCACGTTATCTATGTCGTGACCTGACAGTGATATTCGTCAAATCTTCCTACCGTCCTAGCCAATTTTGGTCTACACCGAGGTAAGGAGGCGATCATGAGAGCACCCAGACGTAGGAGGCTAGATATTTAGAAAGATTGATACGTAGATAGAAACGCTCAAAGTGCCAAAGGTTCGCTAAGAAATGCTTCGCATTTAATATATATCCTAATATATATATGAAACAACGCCATGTTTGCGTTTATAGTATAGTGTTCTTTTCTGTGGTGTGGACGTCGTGTGATTGCAGCGTTGCAATATATATATATATATGTATATATATATATATATATATATATATATATATATATATATATATATATATATATATATATATATATATATATATATATATATATATTCATTGGCATTGGTTTCAATGGCTTATGCTCTTATTTCCGGCGATTCGTTCGAAACTTTGCGTCCATCATATCACCTCTCACACAACTCCTCGGCGACAGTAAAGATCTGTCATCGTGGTCCCCTGCCTGCGACGAAGCTTTCACCACCTTGCGACGGCTTCTCACGACTCCACCCATTCTTCGCCATTTTGACCCTCAAGCTGCAACTGAGCTCCATACCGATGCCAGCGGTGTAGGCCTGGGTGCTGTGCTCGCACAGCGTCAACCTGGCCACACAGAATACGTTGTGGCATACGCGAGTCGCACACTTACCAAGGCAGAGACCAACTACAGCGTCACAGAAAAGGAGTGTTTGGCCATCGTATGGGCGCTTGGCAAGTTTCGCCCATATTTATATGGCCGTTCTTTTGACGTCGTGACCGACCACTATGCGGTGTGCTGGCTTTCGAAGTTAAAATACCCTCTGGCCGCCTTGCTCGCTGGGCGTTGAAAATCCAAGACTATGACATACGCGTGATTTATCGTTCAGGACGGAAGCATGCTGACGCTGACGCGCTTTCCCGTTCCCCTCTCTCCCTGACGACCACTGCTGACTCCGCATGTCAGAGCACATTGTCATCTCTTGACTTCGACAACATTGCTGTGGAGCAACGCAATGACCCGTGGACTGCGTCTCTTCTCGACCTTCTCTCCAACACCTCTAAAGTCCCGACATCGCGGATGCTCCGGCGCCAAGTTCCGCACTTTGCGATTCGCGACAAGCTCCTCTATCGACGCAACTATGCACTAGAAGGTCGCAAGTGGCTGCTCGTCGTCCCGCGAGCCTTGAGGTCGGATATCTGTTCCTCTTTTCACGCTGACCCACAGTGTGGCCACGCAGGAGTCTTCAAGACGTACGAAAGACTGCGACACTGTTACTACTGGCGTGGCATGTATACCTTCATCCGCAACTTCGTCCGCTCTTGCCGTGAACGTCAGCGCCGAAAATCTCCACCGCACGTCTCCGCCGGTGAACTACAGCCTCTGCCATGCCCTTCCCAACCTTTCGATCGGGTCGGTATAGATTTTTATGGGCCGCTTCCATTGACTCCTACCGGCAACAGGTGGATACTAGTTGCAGTCGACCACTTAACACGCTATGCCGAGAGTGCTGCTCTTCAAAGTGCTACAGCACAGGATGTCGCCACTTTCATATTGCGCCGTTTTGTGCTGCGTCATGGAGGTCCTCGAGAACTCCTCAGCGACCGTGGCCGTGCCTTCTTATCCGAGGTCGTTGAAAAACTACTCGATGAGTGTGCCATTGTACATAGCACATGCACCGCTTATCATCCACAAACAAATGGTATTAAAGAGCGCTTTAATAGAACTCTTGGTGACATGCTCGCTATGTACGTCACACCTGATCACTCTAATTGGGACCTAGTTCTTCGATTCATAACCTACGCCTACAATACCGCGACGCAAGCTACGACTGATTTCTCCCCTTTTTACCTGCTTTAAGGTCGTCACCCTTCCCACACCTTTGACACCATTCTGCCCTATCGACCGGACACGTCCGAATGCCCGCCGATCTTGGACGCCGCCAGACACGCAGAAAAGTGTCGCCAGCTGGCCCGCCGCTTTACCTCCGATGACCAGAACCGCCAAAAAACAATCCACGACGCCCAGAACTCGACTCCCGTTTTTCTTCCTGGGTGCCCTTGTGTGGCTTTCAGTGCCGCATCGCACACCAGGGCTCTCTTCCAAACTTCTTCCTAAGTACGATGGGCGATACCGCGTTTTAGAACAGACTTCTCCAGTGAACTACCTTATTGAGCCTCTCACGCCGCCGTCTGACCTGCGACGTCGTAACCGCGAGGCTGTACACGTTCAGAGACTCAAACCGTATCATGGTTCTACGGTCCCTGCAGACGACTAGTCGCCAGGATGGCTCCTTTTTTTTCAGCGTGGCAATTGTAACGAAGAGGAAGTACTCTGGCGCAGAGGCAGCATCATCGAGTGTGCAGCAGAGGCTCGAGCTAGCGAACTGCTCTCGGTGCATTGCGCGTCCAGCGACCAGCTACACACTCAATAAATCGCCTTTATAATATAATATATACATATATATATATACGAAAGAACGCCGGTCATCCCGTTCACTCGTATCTGCACCCTTTCTTGTTTGCGTCAATCGGAGGTTTTCATCACGTCGACTGCCAGCGACCTCGCCTACAAAGGTCGCTTTAGCTAGTTTTCCCGGCGGGGACTGGGGGACCGAGCGCCAGCATATCGCTGGGGCGGAGATGAAAATCGCCTCGGCGACGGTGAGCGCGACTGCAGCCCGGCAGGCGGTGGCACGCGCTGCTGAGCCAGGTAGTGCTTAATGTCCCGGGGTCGCTGGCCATACCGGGGAGGCGGCGAATATGCAGAAAAGCCCCGCAGTCCGAGGCGCCGGTATGGGCACTGGCGGTACAAATGATCTGCTTCACCGCAGTGGAAGCACAAAGGCCGGTGCTCTGGAGTGCGCCAAACATCGGATGTCCGAGGGGACGTGCGTCTATCGTCGATGCAATGTACTGGTTGTTCCAAACGATGTGCAACAGGCCAGGCGTAAACGAAAGGTGGCGATGTACGTGTATATTCGCAGTACCGTAGCTGCTGCGCCGACTGGAGTGAAACGATAGAGATAGAGATTCTTTATTTGGGAAAAATTAGGTGAATAGTGGGGGTAAGTGACGCAGTAACTGTCTCTCAGGCGAGGACACCACAACCGCGACACCTGGGGGGGAAAGGGGAGAAAAGTATAGAAGTTAGAGTGGAGGAGGAGGCCTGGGGAAGTTAAACACATAACTGGGGGAGAGGGGAAAAAAAAAGAAAAAAAAAGGAAAGACGCGTTAAGGACATGACTGGGGGAAGAGAAAAACAAACAAACAAAAAAAACACGGAAGTTCCGTTTGTTGGGGGCTTGGTCGGCGTGGTTCAGAGAAGACGGTCGGCCAGTTGCGCGGCCTCGATGTAGTTGAGGACCGCGCGCAGGGCAGGGCGCACGCGATGGGCTGATCCTACCGGGTGCAGAATGTCATCCACCGTGGCAGACGAAAGTCCCAGCTGCTTGAAGGCACGAGCGAGCGCTTCGCGGTGGGTGGAGAGGGCGGAGCAGGAAAGGAAGAGATGCGCCACGGTTTCCCTCTCTCCGCAGTCACTGCAGAGGGGCGAGGGCGCACCGCAGAGGCGGTGCCGGCGCTCAGCAGGCCAGACGGAACCTGTCCGCAGTGCGAGGAGGAGGGACCGTTCTTTCCTGGTCAGCACGTTTTCCGATAGAATGCGTGGTGGAGAGCCGGCGGCCGTGCGCTCGTCGGGGTGGTTTCGCACTAGCTCTCGCCAAAGGTTTCGGCGCGCTGAGTCCACGGAGTCCGCGCACGTTGTCAGTGGAACAGCTGGGTCGTGTGCTGTCGTTGCCAGGTCATCGGCAGCCTCGTTCCCCGCGATGCCAACGTGCGACGGTATCCACTGGAGAGCCACGTCGCATCCGTGTCTGCGCGAACACGGATGCGACGTGTCTGCGCGAACACGGATGCGACGTGGCTCTCCAGTGGATACCGTCGCACGTTGGCATCGCGGGGAACGAGGCTGCCGATGACCTGGCAAAGACAGCACACGACCCAGCTGTTCCACTGACAACGTGCGCGGACTCCGTGGACTCAGCGCGCCGAAACCTTTGGCGAGAGCTAGTGCGAAACCACCCCGACGAGCGCACGGCCGCCGGCTCTCCACCACGCATTCTATCGGAAAACGTGCTGACCAGGAAAGAACGGTCCCTCCTCCTCGCACTGCGGACAGGTTCCGTCTGGCCTGCTGAGCGCCGGCACCGCCTCTGCGGTGCGCCCTCGCCCCTCTGCAGTGACTGCGGAGAGAGGGAAACCGTGGCGCATCTCTTCCTTTCCTGCTCCGCCCTCTCCACCCACCGCGAAGCGCTCGCTCGTGCCTTCAAGCAGCTGGGACTTTCGTCTGCCACGGTGGATGACATTCTGCACCCGGTAGGATCAGCCCATCGCGTGCGCCCTGCCCTGCGCGCGGTCCTCAACTACATCGAGGCCGCGCAACTGGCCGACCGTCTTCTCTGAACCACGCCGACCAAGCCCCCAACAAACGGAACTTCCGTGTTTTTTGTTTGTTTGTTTGTTTTTCTCTTCCCCCAGTCATGTCCTTAACGCGTCTTTGAAACCGTGGGAGGTGCATGTACGAATAGCGGGGGAGAGGAAGCAGGGCGTTTCAAGGCTTCCGCGTAGGTCGCACGGTGGTATTCAGTCGGCACTGCCGTGGTGTTATTGAGAGTCACAGGCA
>NC_051183.1:136314699-136319699 GCF_013339695.2 Rhipicephalus sanguineus | reverse complement strand
CTCCAATTAAAACAGCTTCACGATATTTTTCTCCTTTGTTTTGTCCGTTTAGAATCTGATGATCCCGGGCGGCGTCATCCGTGATGTCATTGGAGCCCATGACTTCTCACAAAGCAGCCGGTGCAGCAAAGACGTACAACGAAAGAAACCATTTCTTTCGCCCACATTGTTGCCAGATTATGACAAGCAAAACAATGACTTCCGCTAGGGTGTGCGGCGATCTCAAAGCTCCCTCGCTACAGATACATTGTACTTGCGTGGGTTTCGAAACTAACGCCGGAGTGAACAAAAATACGCACCGTAGAAATAAAGGGAACGAATTTCCAAGGCTGGGAATTTGCTCGCTACATGCACCAGAAATGATCGGAGAATCCGAAAGCACCTCGTAACTGCTATGCTTTGGACATTATAGAGAAATTTCTCTGGCGCTGAAATTACCTGCAATATCGTGAAGATTCCCTTTTTCCCTTTCGTACGAATTGACAGTCGAAAGTGACAGTCGAAAAGTCTCGCGTGCGCGATGCGCACGTCGCGCTCGGATGGTGCCATTCTTAAATGGGGATGGCGGCGTAAATGTCATAGCGTCGGTAGCCCTAGCCTTTCGGGGCGCCCCGCCGCCAGTGTGTTTATAGCTCGACCGTAGTACGTTCTAACGTTATCATGCTACTGGAATAAAGGACTGCGTTTACTATGTTCTCTGAGTGTTGATCACGATGGCGCGATCACGATGCAGCCCATGCCAGTATAGGCATGGGCTGCATACGCATACGCAGGGTTCTCCATTCCGGTGGGGGAGGGGGACAAAATGTGACCAGTCCTGCCGGAGGCCTCAGAGTGTGACATTATTGGGCCGTGCGAGCCTACCCACTTTTCTGTGCACTTGTGCCTGTTACCGCGCGAAGTAGGTGGCCGTTGTGAACTCTCCTAGTGGGTTAACTACAATTATAGTTCAGAAGCACCCAGTACGCACCCCTATGTGGCGGCACACTTTATTGATGCCTTAGCTGATGATGATAATGAATCATGGCTCAGCCCCTCTAATGGGGAGCGCGGGTTTCAACCCGCCCACTCGCTACGCATTTCACATGGTCCGACTAGTGGAGCGATTCTACGCTTCTGCCAGCCACTAGTACATCTTTTAACGCGTGTCCTTAAAGGGGTTGTGCCGTCAAATTTCGAGGCTATAAACAGCCTGGTGTGGGTTTCTTCTGTATGGGACGACGCTCAACGCGAAGGGTTATACACAGCAAACGTGTAATGCATATTTTAACTCGCTTCGAAAGAGTTCCTAAATGCTCGTTCGTGCGATCTAGACAAATCGCTAACTGCTTCTAACACTGACGTCGCTCTATGGGAAGAGGAACGAAAGTTTGAGTGATGTCCCAGCAGATCACAGTGATCAGAGCGCATACAGTCATGCTCGCGATGGCAGGCGCCAGATGCCTACAGCGCGACGAGGCAAAGGGCAAGATATGTAATATGTTGCTTTCATGGAAACCTTCCAACGGGCCCGCCACGCAGCAGAGCGTGTTCCGAGGGACCAAAATAAAGTTTATCCATCCGTCAATCCATCCATCCATGGAAACCCAAATTGTCATGAAAAATATGCTGTTGGAGTGGTAAATTACAACACAATTATAAACTAACATTCGCAAACATGAAAAATCGCCACTTGCCAGTCGATATTAGCCTTCCGTTGAACCTGCTGCTGAACCTCCTCGATGGCGTCCGGCATGTCGGAGGACTAATCGTCGTCGCTGGCCGGTGGATCGAAAAAATTTCAGCATATACACGGATAAATGATGAAAAGCTTGGGCGAAGCTCCTCAAGCAATGATGGTTACACCGTGAAATGTTCAGTGGTTTCGCCGAGCAGTAATCAAAGCGATACGCCGCTTTGATTACTGCTGCGTTCGCTTGGCGGCAGCCTCTCGAGCTCGCACCTCGGGATGCTGCCTACGAGCACGAGACGTAGCGGCCTTCCGTACCCGGCGCTCCTCGTCGTCAATGGTCCGCCAAGCAGCACGATCCGGCAAGCGCACTCCTGCGCGAACGGCGACGATCAAGGAGAATGAGAGATAACGGGCGCAGCAGCCAATCTGAGAGCAGCGGCACCTATAACGCCTTCTAGGTGCATTCACCCAACGCAATATTGCGAACATCTCTATGGGACAAGGCGCCATCTAGTATATCGTTACCCAACTGCAGTTTGCATGCATCTCTATGGGACAGCGCCATCTATTGAATGATACGGGAGACGCGACGGCAGGGGAATGACGGATGGAGCGACGACCGACCAGGTGATGCTATAAGGAGCTTCGCCCTAATAAAATGATTGTCTTGGTTTTCGACGGAGCCGCGTACGTCGTTAGCCTCGCTGCTTAAAGAAAAGAAACAAGTCGAGGTCCTCTTTGGGGTAGGACGTATGGGCTCGGTGGCACCGCCCGGAGCAGAATGACCTTACTTCGTGCTATTCTTCGTACAGATGCAGCTGGGATTATGCGGCTGGCAGCGGTGGTTGCCCTCCTATTGCGGCAAAGGCGACGGCATCAACGGAGCCTATCGAGCTACCACGCACCTCGACTGCGCAGGGCGCATCACCGGTACTCATCGAGCTGTGTTCAAGACACGCGGATCCTCGGCGGCCTGGCTTACGTCTGCATCAACCATTCGGCTTACCAGCGACACCTGGATCATCGGCGGATCAGCTTAAAAGGAGGCCCAGCAGTCACGCGCAACTTAATGGGCTCGGTGGCACCGCCCGGAGCAGAATAACTTACTTCGTGCTATTCTTCGTACAGATGCAGCTGGGATTATGCGGCGGCAGCGGTGGTGCTCTCCTATTGCGGCAAAGGCGACGGCATCAACGGAGCCGATCGAGCTACCACGCACCTCGACTGCGCAGGGCGCATCACCGGTACTCATCCAGCTGTGTTCAAGACACGTAGATTCTCGGCAGCCTGGGTTACGTCTGCATCAACCATTTGGCTTACCAGCGACACCTGGATCATCGGCGGATCAGCTTAAAAGGAGGCCCAGCAGTCACGCGCAACTTAATGGGCTCGGTGGCACCACCCGGAGCAGAATGACTTACTTCGTGCTATTCTTCGTACAGATGCAGCTGGGATTATGCGGCGGCAGCGGTGGTTGCCCTCCTATTGCGGCAAAGGCGACGGGCATCAACGGAGCCGGTCGAGCTACCACGCACCTCGACTGCGCAGGGCGCATCACCGGTACTCATCCAGCTGTGTTCAAGACACGTGGATTCTCGGCGGCCTGGCTTACGTCTGCATCAACCATTCGGCTTACCAGCGACACCTGGATCATCGGCGGATCAGCTTAAAAGGAGGCCCAGCAGTCACGCGCAACTTAATGGGCTCGGTGGCACCGCCCGGAGCAGAATGACTTACTTCGTGCTATTCTTCGTACAGGTTGGTAACAAATGGTGTTCTTGTACTTGCGTTAAAGAGTAACAATGTTTGTCTGGTAGTGCTACCGAGCCCACAGTGCGTACTGCTTTCTGGTTTGCAAACATTGCGTGTTATTATTATGCTATTGCAAGTGAGTGGCGATGTTGAGCAAAACCCCGGCCCCGATAAAATAGATGAAATATTGCGCGCTGTAAAAGAAATTAGAACTTCGCACTCAGCCCTGGAATCTGGTTTGATGAACGTACAGCAGAGGCTTTCACAAATTGAAGTTACTCTGTTGTCACTTAAGCAATATCACGAGAAAGTTTATAAGTGTGAAGCGACTGTGCACGCTATGCGCAGCGAGGTTGCCCAAATGACGATAAAAATCGATGAACTGGAAAACAGGAGCCGACGTAATAACATCGTCATATATGGTGTGAAAGAACCCGATGAAGAAAATCCTGCAGCACTTGAAGCACTTGTACAAAAGATATATTGCATGACATTCTAGGAGTTCAGGTAAAAACAGTGGAACGTGTGCATCGAATTGGTCTCAAGAAGGCAGATAGACAGCGGCCGATCATACTACGTTTTTATGATTTTGCAGAAAAAATGACAGTTCTTCACAATGTTCGAAATTGAAAGGAGCGAAATTTCTATTTCTGAAGACTTTTCTGCACGAATCCGTGACGTGCGCAGAAAACTATGGAAAGCCTCAGCAGACAGTCGGAGTAACGGCGACAAAGTCGCACTCATTTACGACAAATAAAGATCAATGCTAACTTGTACGCTTGGATAATGATGAGAACAAAATATAACATTAGGGCGCTCGAAAGTTAAAGTCGCAGCGAACGCTAGCACTTCTAGAGACTGAACATTACAATGTACAACGCCACTGACGTTACTGTGCTTCAATGCGAGGAGCATTGTCAACAAACTTGATAAATTTGAAGAACTACTGTTATTGTAAAGACCAGATGTGATTGTCTTCACAGAGACGTGGTTAAACTCTGATATCCACAATTCTGAAGTGGTTCCTCCCTCATACGTACTTTTTCGCGCAGACCGAGACGGTCGTGGTCGGGGTGTTTGCCATTGCGGTTAAGCGGCATCTGTCTCCTACTGTGATAAATGGTATCGCTCATCATGAGAGCGCATGGTGTACAATAAAGGTCAATGATGCCACTTTACTCATAGGCCGTGTGTACAGACGCCTGGCTGCTCGCGACAGCTTTCTTGTAGAACTGTACGAATTTTGCACAGCCGCATAACCCAAAGGACCAAACTAATCTTAGCCGGGACTTTAACTTGGGCGGAATCGACTGGGACGACTTGCTATCTGGCAGTAAAGAAATCAAAAGTTGTGATCTCCTATACGATATCATGCATAGTTTTTCATTAGTTCAATCCGTGCGTCAGCCAACACGAGTCCAGGGACAAGCATGCTCAGTATGATCTTGTCTTTGTTTCGGCAGATTTAAACCCCGAAGTTAGGCGTAGAACAGGGTATATCCGACCATAAGATAATTTTGATGACATTTGATGGTCTTGGTACGGCTGCTAGGCGTCCTAATACTGACACTAGAAT
>NC_051183.1:136293116-136314599 GCF_013339695.2 Rhipicephalus sanguineus | reverse complement strand
TGTGCCGACGTGGCGCGCGCGTCGACGTTACGCTGGAGTATATCAGCCCCTTAACTCGCTGAAGAAAGGGTTCGCCAGAGACGGAGCGTTGCGGGCGCACGCTAACGCGAGCTTACAGTGCCGCGGCACAAAATGGCTGGCGGACAGCGCCGCCGCTAAATTTGGATGGCGTTTTGGCTCCGCCCCTCCGCCGAACTCTCCGAAGGAATATACGAAGGAATATACGGCTCTGGTATCGACGAGAGCGGTGACGTTGTGGCCGTCGATCAGAACGTCGAGGTCGCTAGACCGCCGTCTTGCGTTGCGGTTACGTCGCGGCGTCGGGTCACGGCTACGTCGGTTTGCACCGCTGCTTCCGCGTTGCGTCGTCAGGTCTGCTTCCGGTCGCAAAGTTTCGTCTTCGGGACGTCGACGTCGTTCGGCGTGCGGCGGGGGCTCGGAACTTCGTCGCGGTGTCGTCGTCGACGGCGGAGGATCTTCAGCATTTCGTCGTTCAGCAACCGCACCTCCATCGGTTGCTGCCCTTAGTTTTCCGGATACGGGCTAGGCGACCGGCCCCGGTTTGGGCCAGTGTACTGCCGGCGGTGCGGTGACATGTAGCGGCCGGGCGACGGTGAGCGGGAAGGTCGTCGTTCTTGCCACTGTGTGCCTGTGAGGTAGTCGTCGATGTCGCGAGGCCGTTCGCCTGGCTGCGGGCGCGGCGCGTTGACGGGGAATCCGCGTAGCCCCATCTGACGGTACTGGCAGCGGCGGTACGTGTGGCCGGCCTCCCCGCAGTGGTAGCAGAGCGGGCGGTTGTCAGGGGCACGCCAGACATCGGTCTTCCTCGGGGTGTAGCGCTGGCCGACAGGTGGGCGGTAGGGCGTCGCTGGCGGCGTCTGGCGACGGTACTGCGGCGGTGTGTCGTCTTGGCGTGGGCGTGGAGGAGGAGCATGACGGCGGGCTGCAGCAGCATAGCTCATAGCTTGCGGCTGCGGCTCTGCTAGCTGAGGCGCACCGAGTGAATGCTGGATCTCCTGGCGCACGACGTGGGCGATGGAATCCACTTGAGGTTGCGACGAAGGTAGAATTTTTCGCAGCTCCTCTTGCACGATTGCTCGAATCGTCTCACGCAGGTCGGCGGATCCTAGTGCTTGAACGTCGGCGTAGCTTGTGGTCGAGAAGCTGCGGTTGTATTGCCGTGTTCGCATCTCAAGCGTTTTCTCGATTGTTGTTGCTTCGGAGACAAATTCTTCGACGGTATTCGGCGGATTCCTCATCAGTCCAGCGAAGAGCTGTTCCTTTACTCCTCGCATGAGGAAGCGGACTTTCTTGTCCTCGGGCATGGCAGGGTCAGCGTGGCGAAATAGCCGGGTCATTTCCTCTGCAAAGATGGCCACGCTTTCATTTGGAAGTTGGACCCGTGTCTCCAGCAAGGCTGCGGCCCTTTCCTTTCGGACGACGCTTGTGAACGTCTCCAGGAAAGCGCTGCGAAAGGCGTCCCAGGTTCGAAGAGTGGACTCCCGATTCTCGAACCAGGTCCTTGCTGCATCTTCCAGGTAAACGTAGACGTGGCGCAGCTTGTTCTCGGAGTCCCAGTTGTTGAACGCTGAGACCCTTTCGAAGGTCTCGAGCCAGGTTTCCGGGTCTTCGAATGACGACCCGCGGAAAGTTGGCGGCTCCTTGGGCTGCCGGAGAAGTATCGGCGCAGGCTGCACGCGGTCGGTCATCGTCGCTGCGGTCGCTGTTGGGACCTGGGGCTGCCTGGTGTTTTCGGGAAGGAGCCCGTACTCTGGCTGCAGTCCCTTCTGCCTGCGGCTTGTTCGACGATCCGGGTTTTCTTTGCCGTCGTCCTCCTCGCGGCTTGGGCTTGGGTCAGCGCTTCGCGGGGGCGTCCGGATCATGGAAGAAGCAGCACCTCCACCAGATTTCACGTGGTCGTGACGTCGACGAACACAGCAGTCGGCGTTTGTAGGATGAAACTGTTTATTTGGCCGAACATGTGGCCGGAAAATGAGAACTAGAACTACAGCAATGCACGCTGTACAATGATAGCGGCGAACAGGGCGTCGTCCGTCGATCAACTGACAAGCGATCAAGCGCGTCGGCTTTTATACAGGTGCTATCGAACTTTCCAGCAATATTGCTGGTTGCGGCGTTATCTCTAGACAAAACTGGAACATTCGCGTGCGGGGCGCAATCTTAACAAACCGATCTACTACAATCGCGACGCTTCTAGAACACTACTTCGCGGACAGCGTCGAGCGTTGATAACCGTCCCTGCCGGTCAAACCCGAATACATCAAAACAAGACAAGAAGTGGGCGTGGCAATATGTATCTCAAAACACAAAATTTAGTGTTGCGAAGCTGCCTAAGCGCGATTAAAGTGGCTCATTTTGCTAAATTTTCAAACAATTTACTGGTTTATTATAAATGGCATCATACATATTGTACACAGAATAAAGGGCCGAGGGGTAGTATGGTGCGAATATCCTGCTAAAATGAAACGAAAGCTTCTTTATCATTATTATTGCTGACATTTCTTGCGCACAGTCTGTAGCCGCTGCTGTATCGGCACTCGATTTCCACCTGAAATCCTTATCAAAACGATGAATACGTTGTTGATTAGTATGCCGTAAAACTTTGCATGCGCGCTGTATCAGTGCGTTTTTCCTTCTTCTTTTTGTATCTGCAGTTTCTTTTTATGTAGGATTTCCCGCATGCCAAAATGCATGCACATATTGTCACGTGGTCGTGACGTCGACGAAGACAGCAGTCGGCGTTTGCAGGATGAAACTGTTTATTTGGCCGAACTTGTGGCCGGAAAATCAGAATAGAACTACAGCAATACACGCTGTACAATGATAGCGGCGAACAGGGCGTCGTCCGTCGATCAACTGACAAGCGGTCAAGCGCGTCGGCTTTTATACAGGTGCTATGGAACTTTCCAGCAATATCGCTGGTGGCGGCGTTATCTCTCGACAACGCTGGAACATTCGCGTGCGGCGCGCAATCTTAACAAAACGATCTACAAAACGATCTCGAGGTATTCCACAAGGCCCCTGAGTTCTGGGTCCGCTCGCTGTAGTTCGGCGAAGTATTCGGCACTTATGGTTCCCAAGAAGCAGTCATCCTCCGTGTCGTCCTGCGGCGGTGGGTCGACGGGGGCGCGGGACAGGCAGTCAGCGTCGGAGTGTTTTCTCCCGGACTTGTAAACGACGGTTATGTCAAATTCTTGAAGTCGTAGGCTCCACCGTGCGAGGCGACCTGAAGGGTCCTTCAAGTTAGCTAGCCAACACAAGGCGTGGTGGTCGCTCACAACTTTGAAGGGCCGGCCGTAGAGGTAGGGGCGAAACTTCGGTGTAGCCCAGACGATGGCCAGGCACTCCTTTTCTGTTGTGGAGTAGTTTATTTCTGCCTTTGATAGCGACCGGCTAGCATAACTGATGACCCTTTCGAATCCGTCGGTCTTTTGCACGAGGACGGCGCCGAGTCCTACGCTGCTTGCGTCGGTGTGGATTTCCGTATCGGCGTATTCGTCGAAATGCGCAAGTATGGGAGGCGTCTGCAGGCGTCGTTTCAGTTCTTGAAATGCTTGAACTTGCGACGTTTCCCACCTGAATTCGACGTCGGCCTTCGTGAGTTGCGTCAGTGGCTCGGCGATCCGTGAAAATTCCTTGACGAAACGTCTGTAATAGGCGCACAAGCCGAGAAAACGGCGTACGGCCTTCTTGTCGGTGGGCGTCGGGAAGTCAGCGATGGCAGCTGTTTTCCGCGGGTCCGGGCGAACACCATTCTTACTGATTACGTGACCCAAGAACAAGAGCTCCTCGTACGCGAAGCGGTACTTTTCAGGCTTCAAGGTGAGTCCGGAGGTCTTGATTGCTTGAAGTACAACTTCAAGGCGCCGAAGGTGTTCGTCGAAGTTTGAGGAAAACACAACGACGTCGTCCAAGTACACGAGACACGTCTGCCACTTCAAGCCGGCCAGTACTGTATCCATAACCCTTTGAAAAGTCGCAGGTGCCGAGCAAAGACCAAAGGGCATGACCTTGAACTCGAACAGGCCGTCTGGTGTTATAAAAGCAGTCTTTTCTCGGTCTCTCTCGTCGACTTCTATTTGCCAGTAACCGGTCTTGAGGTCCATCGACGAAAAGTACTTTGCGTTGTGTAATCGGTCCAGGGTGTCGTCTATCCGGGGAAGGGGATACACGTCCTTCTTGGTGACTTTGTTCAGGCGACGATAATCGACGCAAAAACGTAGAGTCCCATCCTTCTTCTTCACTAGCACCACCGGGGATGCCCACGGACTCTTCGACGGCTGGATGATGTCGTCGCGTAGCATTTCGTCGACCTGTTTCTTCACGGCCTCGCGTTCTCGCGTCGAAACTCTGTACGGGCTCTGACGAAGTGGTCTGGCGCTTTCCTCTGTTATGATGCGATGTTTTGCCACGGGAGTCTGCCGAATTCTTGACGACGGCGAAAAGCAGTCCTTGTATTGCAAGAGCAGGGTTTTGAGCTGTTCTTGTTTGTGCTTCTGAAGGCTGGGATTGATGTCGAAAGCTGGTTGCGGTGCTTTATTCGTCGGAGTAGGCTCGGGAGAATCCGTGAGACCGAAAGCATTGCTGGCTTCTACGATTTCTTCGATGTATGCGACCGTCGTGCCTTTGCTCACGTGCTTGTACTCGTTGCTGAAATTCGTGAGCATAACTGTTGCTTTCCCTGCCCGCAGCTCTGCTACTCCTCTTGCGACGCAAATCTTGCGGTTAATCAAATGGTGCTGGTCGCCTTCAACAACGCCTTCCAGGTCTGCTGATTTCTGAGTGCCGACGGAAATGATGACGCTGGAGCGAGGGGGAATGGTGACCTGGTCTTCCAGCACATTCAAGGCGTGCTTTCTTGTCGGAGTGTGCGGCGGCAGTGCCTTTTCCGTGGACAGTGTTATTGACTTAGACCTCAGGTCGATGATTGCACCATGAAGGCCTAAGAAGTCCATACCAAGGATGACATCTCTTGAGCAACGCGGCAGGATTACGAAGTTCGCGGGATAAATCCGGTTGTTAATGGTGAGTCTCGCTGTGCAGATTCCCTCCGGGGTTACGAGGTGACCTCCAGCTGTCCGGATTTCGGGGCCTTCCCAGGCTGTCCTAACTTTCTTCAGCTTCGTGGCGAACGGTCCACTGATGACAGAATAGTCGGCTCCGGTGTCGACGAGGGCTGTGACGCTGTGGCCGTCGATAAGAACTTCGAGATCGCTAGTTCATCGTCTTGCGTTGCAGTTAGGTCGTGGCGTCGGGTCACGGCTACGTCGGTTTGTTCCGCTGCTTCCACGTTGCGTCGTCAGGTCTACTTCGGTCCTCGAGGTTTCGTCGTCAGGGGTTCGCGTCGTGTCCTGAAGCCTTCGTCGTGGCGGCGGCGTCGGCGGCGGAGGGTCTTCGGTATTTCGTCGTACAGCAACCGCACCTCCATCGGTTGCTGCCCTTAGTTTTCCGGATGCGGGCTAGGTGACCGGCCCCGGGTTGGGCCAGTGTATGGTCGGCGTTGGGGAGAGGCGTAGCGGCCTGGCGATGGCGATCGGGAAGGTCCTCGGGGGGTCCACTGCGCTCCTGCCAGGTAGTCGGCGATGTCACGTGGTCGTTCCCCCTGCTGTGGACGCGGCGCGTCGACGGCGAACCCACGCAGTCCCATCTGTCGATAATGGCAGCGGCGGTAGGTGTGACCGGCTTCTCCGCAGTGGTAGCAGAGTGGACGATGGTCGGGGGCGCGCCAAACGTCGGTCTTTCTCGGCGCGTATCGCTGACCGGCTGGCGGGCGGTATGACGTCGGTGGTGGCGGCGGTGGCGCCTGGCGGCGGAACTGCTGGTGCGGCGCGGCGTTTTGACGTGGGTGAGGAGGGGGGGCGTTGCGTCGGGCTGCAGCAGCATAGCTCATTGCTTGCAGCTGCGGCGGTGCCGGTTGAGGGACACCCAGTGATTGTTGGATTTCCTCGCGTACAACGTCCGCAATCGACGTCACTTCGGGCTGTGTAAAAGGTGCGAGCTTTCGCAGCTCCTCTCGCACGATGGCTCGTATCGTTTCGCGCAAGTCGTCGGAGCCGAGGGCGTGAACTGCTGCGCTGTCTTGGAATGCGCGGCGATTGTACTGCCGAGTGCGCATCTCGAGCGTCTACTCGATTGTTGTTGCCTCCGCGAGGAATTCTTGGATGGTCTTGGGTGGGTTTCTGATTAGTCCCGCGAACAGCTCCTGCTTGATTCCTCGCATGAGGAAGCGAACTTTCTTCTCCTCGGGCATCTCAGGGTCTGCGTGGCGGAACAGTCTCGTGCCACGTGCCACGTTTTCGTTTGGCAGCTGCACGCGGGTTTCGAGCAGAGCCTCGGCCCTCTCCTTGCGGACAACGCTGGTGAATGTTGCCAGGAACCTGCTGCGAAAAACGTCCCATGTTGTCAGGGTTCGCTCTTGGTTCTCGAACCATGTTCTAGCTGCGTCCTCCAAGGCGAAGAAGACATGCTGTAGCTTGTCTTCACTGGTCCAGGAATTGAAAAGGGCGACTCGGTCGTAGGCTTCCAGCCAGCTTTCCGGGTCTTCGAACGACGATCCGCGGAAGGTGGGCGGCTCCTTGCGCTGGCGAAAAAGGATTGGCGCAGGCTGTACGTGGTCGGTCATCGTCGCTGTGGTCGATGTTGAGATCTGCGGCTGCCTGGGTTTTTCGGGAAGGAGCCCGTGCTCTGGCTGCAGTCCCTTCTGCCTGCGGCTTGTTCGACGATCCGGGATTTCCTTGCAGTCGTCCTCGTCGCGGCTTGGGCTTGGGTCAGCGCTCCGCGGTGGCGTCCGGATCATGAAGCAGCACCTCCACCAGATGTCACGTGGTCGTGACGTCGACGAAGACAGCAGTCGGCGTTTGCAGGATGAAACTGTTTATTTGGCCGAACTTGTGGCCGGAAAATCAGAATAGAACTACAGCAATACACGCTGTACAATGATAGCGGCGAACAGGGCGTCGTCCGTCGATCAACTGACAAGCGGTCAAGCGCGTCGGCTTTTATACAGGTGCTATGGAACTTTCCAGCAATATCGCTGGTGGCGGCGTTATCTCTCGACAACGCTGGAACATTCGCGTGCGGCGCGCAATCTTAACAAAACGATCTACCAGAATCGTGAAGCTTCTCGAACACTGCTTCGGGGCCAGCGTCGAGCGTTGATAACAGTCCTTGCTGGTCAAACTCGAACACATCAAAATAAAAGCAGAAGCGGGCGTGGCAATATTATTGAGTGTTTCCAATACTGTTTTACACTTCGTGCGGCAGATCCACGGCGCCATTTATTTATCTCTTTTATTAATATCTGCCGTTTTACTTGCCAGAACCATGATATGATTATGAGGCGCGCCGTAGTGGAGGGCTCCACGAATTTTGACCATCTGGTGACCTGCACTGACATCGCACAGCACACGGCCCTCTAGCATTTCGCCCCCACCTAAATGCAACCGCCGCGGCCGAACCCGTGACTTTCGGGGCAGCAGCCGAGCTCTGTCACCACTATACCACCGTGGCGGACGTATTTTTTTGAGGCGAAAGCCCTAAATGCCTCATGAAACGCGAAATTTGACCGTCGGCGTCCCGCGTCTACGGCGTCAGCGTACCACGACGTTGGGGACGAGGGATGCAAAAAAAATCGTCACGTGATGACGTCATCATGGCTTCGCAAATTTTGGCCTGACGTCTTATGATGCCGTTATCACGTGACATTGTAGCGTGGTCAAAAATGGGCAAATCACGGCGGCAGTGCAAAACCAGGTGACATGCCTCCGATCTTGGAGGCAATGCAAAACCGCGCTTTGTGCGCAAAAAACTGAGAAGAAGAAGATGGCTTTCGCTTTCGAGCAGTAAGCGAGCGCATAAGGGAGCCTGTGAGTGTTTATTTCATTAATTGGTTTTCCATGACGTACTCATTGTACAACTTTGTTTCTTGTATTTTTTTAGTGACATACCGTGTCTACTGTACTCAATCCTTCCCCGTCTTGTTGTTTCATGCGTCGTCTTTGTATAGACGCTTCGCGAGAACTGTTTCTACGCGCATTCCTGTATGAGCCTTCAGGGCTTACAATATTCATAAATAAATTATGCTTGCTCAAAGAAATAAAATACTGAATATGCGTGTGAGTGTGCGCGCGCGCGTTAATATCCAGTGTACAGGCCATTTCTATGTGCGCATTATTGCTGCGCTGACAGAAACAATTACACAAATAAAACGCAAATTACACAATAAAACACAACTGTCACTAGTCGATTCACAGTGATTGTGAATGATTAAAAAACAGGAACGTAATTCTTTAAGACAGGACGACAATGTAACCCCGAAACACAGAAACAGGGAAGGATAAAACACATTTAACTGCACACATACATACATGGGCGTCAGACCAGCACAGAAGTGGTGGTCCAACTGTTTCCTTTTTCGTTCCTCGGCATGGCATCTCTGGATACTGCAGATTTTGCTCACGCGGTAGGAAACTTCGAGTGTGCCAGATCTTAAAAAGGTATCAACATCATTCGCTTTTAGTGCTCTAAATGTTGTGCAAGTGTCGTGTAAATGTGCAAAAGTTGCACAGTGTTTTCGCTGTTTTTGTGTGGGGTTTTACTTGGCAACGGACAAGGACAATTTTTTTTCGACCGGGCAAAAGTGGCAGAGTAGGCTCAAGATCAAAATGGGAGCCGACAGATGGATATACGGGATAGGTTTGAAACAGGAGAAAGTGCCTCAGAGAAGGCTGGCCGACGTTTCGATAGGTGGACCTATCTTTGTCAAAGGCGCCTTGTCATCCCTGGCGTGTTAGTTTTAAAGGGTTAGTGCATCTTGTAAAGGTGCATCTTGTATCTTAAAAAAATCTTGAATCACAATTGAACTTCGACTTCAAGAGTACAACGACGTAGCGTAATCTGGGCCCATTCGCATCCCCTTCCTTATTGTTAGAGAGGCTACTCGGTGGACACCTCCAGTGGAGTAGGCAGAATTTTTTTTTTCTGGACGGGCACCTCCTTGATCCGACTTATGTCTGAGCAGATAAGTGAGGTCGAGTGCCATTTTGTGCTCTATACCAGGGGAAATAAATTTCGGGGGGGGGGGTGCGCCCCCCCCCCCTGTCTACGCCACTGGACACCTCAAGCGTGTGGCGAGGAAAGGAACTTCAGTGCGCATAACATCGGCCTTCCTTAAACTCTCCCAGAATGCATACCTACTGCAAGAAGAGTTGCGAAACACCAACTATACCGAAATAAATATTTTTAGAATAAGCGAAGTACCCACTTATGTATGTGCGCGCATGGCGTAAGGTCATGCGCACACATACCCACCTGCACACTTTGTTGATGCTCCTATGAAGGATTAATTATTATGCCTGAGCGCTTCGTAACGGTTGGACTTTGAAATCACCCAAACGTTGCGCAGTTCACATGGTGTGACACCTGGCGTGGTTGTATGCTTCTGCCAAGCACTGCATGCGTTAACCTCTTCAGGCCCAGTGATTCCAATTGGACTAAATAGTTTTCTTTTTGGTCAGCGGGCACACCCATATAAACACAGAAGCTTGTTCTCCAGCTGCAACTGATATTTACCATCTCTTTTAAATATGCTGGCCACCTCGTAGACAAAACAAAATCTGGCCACATGTAAACACAGAAATAACACAATCGCTTCCACTTTTCCCGCTGTTCGCTGGCCTGGCTTCTTATGCAGTGCCGATTGATTGATTGATTGATTGATTGATTGATTGATTGAAATAACTTTAATATGATTGACTGATAAATCTATAATGCATGCAGTGCCAGGCTAAGGCAATAATTTCAGTTTTACGTGGATGCGGCTGAATACATTGGCAGAACACTTGGAGGACGCACGCGCTTCGCCTTCAAGAGTAGAACAAGAAATCGTAATCTGCCCCGGTGCGCATCGCCTTCTTAATTGATAACCACAATTCTGTTCTCGGTCCATGCCTAAAACGTGCCGTAAGGACACGAACGACTGTACGCGTGACATTGGCCGTTCCAAGCTATCCTAGAATGCCTACTGCAAATACACTTGTTAAGTGCCCACTACGCCATATATTCTTCCTTTTGCGACTCAGCGAAGGGCCCACTACGCGTCCGTAAGGCAACACGCGAACCTACGCAGCTGCTGACTTTGTTGATGTTTTTGCTGCTGATGATGATCAAATATGTCTGAGTGCTTTGTAATGATAGGGCCTTTAAAATACCTACTCGGTGCGCAATTCACATGTTTTGACACCTGGCACGATTCTACGCTTCTGCCACGCAATGTTACATGCGTTAATGAGACTCCTTCCACTACCTGCTATTCATATAGTGTTTTTTTTTCAGAAGCAGTTTCGAGCACTAGCGTTGCTTTGTGGTAGAACACGCTCTTGTGACGCAGACGGCTTGAGTTCGGTTCTCAGTCGAACCGATGTTTTTTTTTATTTATTTTATTTGCATGTTTCTTGATTTTTCGGCCACAGACGAGATGGTGATTTTTCACTGACAACCATTGACGTCGACACCGACACCGACGCCGATAGCAGAATTCCTGCTAAACGAGCGTTTTAACGCTTTCGCGTTAAAATGCCTGCGTTTTAAGCGCAGTCAACGCAGGAGGAAAGGAGCTGGCATCTGCCACCGTCAGTGTGCGCAGCTCTGAGGCGGTGGAAGTAGCGGCAATCACACTCGACACAGCGTCAAGTACGCACGCGGTCGTAGTTTTCACAGACTCACACTCTGCTCTCCGCAATTACACGCGAGGCCGAATCTCAATCGAGGCACTCGAAATTCTGAGTAAAAGCAGCGCTCTACATCCTTACACCGGCGCAGTGTGGGTGCCGAGGCACGAAGGGCTCAAGGAAAACGAAGCGGCTTCCGCCGCGGCCCGCGGTCACGTCAACCGGGCCTTCTTCACCACCTCGCTCGACCCGCTGTTAGCAAGCGCTGCAGCAGAAGTGGAGACCGTACCACCGACCTATAACGCCGTACTGCAACACCATCCCCTAGCTCGCAGGCTGTACCTGCCACCGCACCGCTAGCTGAGTAAGCGAGAATTCACAGCATTCCAAAGACTGCAAAGCAACACGTACAAGGACGGTATCCTGCGACATCGCATCTACCCGACGCTTCATGCATATAACTGCCCGATATGCGGCGTTCCCGACACACTGGCACACCTAATACTCCAGGGCCCGTAGCGCAACGACTGCACACATTAACCTCCTCGCCGACACGTGGTGGGCCAAGATCTCTGCGCGGGACCTAGACGACCAACGAGGACTTGTCGCCAGGGCCCGGGTTACGATCCCGACTAGAGGATTCCTCGAATAAGAGACCCACCCAACTAGGGTGAGCCCCAGCTTGCGAGCTCGGGAACCCTGTTACGGCAAACTAAAAGTTTCTTTCATCAACATCTATTGAACACTCTAAATTTGACTATTGGGCATTTTGATATCCGTTTCAAATAAATTTAAATAATAAATAAATAAACCTTCATGAAGGTGATACAAATATTATTTATTTACTACATTATTTCCGTCAGAAATAATTATTGGTTGCAAAGTGTGCGGAGAAATTTTTCCATACTTTGGAACTATCATGATCATGTACATATGAAGTGAAAAGACCAATAAAGAAAAAATTTAGGCGAGTTGGTGTTCGTTCACGATAAGCAAAGCGGCGCGATAATATGGCACATAATAATACTGCGTGCGTCGTCCCGTGTTTGCATTTTTCTTTGTGTGCCGTATTATCGCACCCCTCTGCTTATCATGAAACGACCAGTTGCTTACGCTTGACAGAACTCGCAAATTAAAAGGTTAACAATATTCCTCGCACTAGCTGACACCCCATCAATAGTTCTTTTTTCCCCAAAAAACTTTCAAGCACTGTCGTCTCCGTGATGTGCCGGATACAATAAAACATTCTTCTGTTAGCTGCAAAAAGCGCCATTCTGTTCTGGGATTGTCTTCAGCGAAATCTGAAGAAAATCTTTATCGTTATTTCTTTCAATGTGCGTCATTTTCTAGTCAGCGTCTCTTGAAGAAGCGCCGTTTGATATGTTTTTCTAATTTTGTGCATGTTTGTGCGAGACGCGTATGAGCAACGCACAATTTCTTCAAGCACACATTTCACTCGAATGGCAATTCACCTCAGGGAGACCTACGACGAACTCGACATTACACCAAAGTGCCACGCCATATTTGTGAGATACTCCGCATTACCACTTTTCCTGTATAACACAACATAAAGAACTGCATCTGCAACATTACACTTTTTGCTTTCCGTCGAGCGTTTTCATAGTATTGCTTGTGCGCTTATTGTCGCTATCTGTTCGCAATTCTGCGTCATACTACGTGTGCTAATGTTTAACGTGCATTTTAATATGCATTTTAATAAATACCATGAAGCAAGAGCACCGGCGTGAATCGGCGGCAGAACGCCTGCTTTCCAAGCAGAAGGCCGCGGTTCGACTTCCGCTCGCACTCGTCATTTTTATTATTTGCATTGCATCGAACGCCATTATTCGCTCACGGAGTAAGCCGATTCTTTTCGCGCACTACTATCAACGTACACGCCAACGTCGACGCTGACACCCGCAACGGACATTCTGTGGCACGGACTCCTGAATGCTATCACGATAATGCATCATACTTCGATCGATGCATCGGAAATACAGATGCTGATACCCCACGTGCCCAAAGTACCGTGATACTCATACAATATAACCTGATCGTATCTAAGCTAGTATCTAAGCTACATGCGTATTTGATACTGTCCAGCACTGGCGTTGAAAAACAATGCAGCAATGCGTGCTCTCTGATAATGTTGATAGTCAACGTTTACCCACAAGGCAGGCCTCGCTACCTCACGATGGCACAAATAAACCCACCTAGTTCTGTGCTGAAGCTCGTTCGCAGAACACTGCAACGTTACCACGCGTGAGCCACACGTATTCGCCCAGCGATGCACCGAACAATAGTGGAACTTCTTCATTACATAATGTTTTGGTTTTAAGCCCGCAGTAACTTAAAACGTGTATGCCAAGAGACTTGTCGTAATGAATCGAGCTTGATTTAAGTAAAGCGCGGTCAGATTATCTCCAAAGGAACGCAGCTCAGTAGCGTTATAGTGCGTGTGAGTTCGTTGGAGCACAGGAAAGCAGAATCATCGAGGCTGCGTTCTGAATCAAGCGCTCTGTTCTGAACAGGCGTTGGTGTTGATTTTAGTTTTGTGTATAAATGTTTGGGCCATCAAATGCTAGTGTTAATAAGCAAAGTTAAAAGCTTCAGCTTTCTATTTTCTGGATAAGCTGCGTCGTTGCAATCAACAGTTGGTTTCGATGAACATGTGCATTTTGTTTGAGCCTCAAAGAGTTAGGAGCCTGGCAACAAGATCGTTAGACATACCGGCGTAAAGACACGTGGGAACCAGCGGAACCAGCATAATAGCGTATGTTAGTGCCTACGAATGAGCAGGCAAGATCACGCGCAGGACACTCGTCACCGTGTAACAAGCGAAGCAAGAATCTCAGGGCAAGGATCCGACAGCGAAGGGTCCACGATGAGAACGCGAATCCACATATGTTGTGTGGTTGCGCAAGCGCAGCAAGGCAAACCAGCTCAGTTCCACGTGTCCAGAAAAAAGAGCCAAGAAGGCATTGCACGACCTAGTTATTCGCAATGGGGCTGTACGACATGTGATATGTACCCTACATGGATGTAAAATACACTCTGTGCTAAGTATCTCCTTTCCAGCAGTGGTAAATCGCACTCTTGCGCTTCCTGGATGTGCCGTTTTTCATCTTCAAGTACTGCAACCCACACTGTGGCTGATATGCCGTAGTAGATATCATCGAGCCCCATAATGCGAATAGATACGCTTTTCTGAAGACCTAAAAAGGGACTTAGGCAGGTGTATGGGAAACCAATGAACAAATATTGACACTTCAAGAAGTTTAATGCAGAGTCTGATATAGCCATATATTCAGCAAAAAAGCGATAGGCTACGGGACAAACTGTCCTCTTTCTTCAGATACAACGTGATGTCACTGGTGAAAACTGTCACCACGGCCAGGTATTGGAAGTTTTCGAATGTATGGATTTGTAAGTAGCGAGCGCAGGAATGGTTCGAGGCTGAGTATAAAAACTACCGGGGATAGAGGACAACCATGTTGAACCCTGCGCGCAACAGGAAATTGGGCACTTTCAGAACCATCAAGAAAGAACTTGCTGCGTATATTTATATAAATATTTCTCAGAAGCTCCACGAAGTGTTGCCAGAACCCACACGCTGCCATTACGCTAAATATGCAACTACGTACTGACCGAGAGCCTACGTACTGACCTCGCCAATGTGTACGCAGTTATAGCATGCGTAACGAAAGAGAAGCATCAATTTCTCTTCCAGGAATCGAGCACGCCTGATGATACCCTACTAAGGCACCATGCTTCTGAAACGCCGAGTGACAGCTGCTGCAAAAGTTTTTTAATTGACGTTGAGAAGCGTAATTTTTATCCATTCCTATGGGCGGACTAACGATGGGACATGCTTATGTATTAACACAATTCGACCACCCTGAGAGCTATCCGGTCAATTAAAGTTCTCAAAGCAGCGGCAGATAACACAAATGAACGTGGCAAGAATGTCCTCCCAAAAGGTTAATTAGAACTCAGGCTTCATGGTAAACAATGCATCTTTCACCTCATCAGCTGACGGACTTAGCAATGTGAATGTATCGGCCGTACCATGATGGGCTGACATATTCGTAGGAACCATGTTTTCAAAATTAGCTGCGAAAACTGATCGATCACGCACACGTGACGTCGCAACGGGAAGGGCTCTGGCGGCCTGAGTTCCCAGCGGACTCGACAGTCTGAGAAGCGAGCTTTTCGCAAAGCGCCGAATTTCCGGGTGAGCACCTGCATTACTTCTGCAACGCCAAGCAGCCGCCGACAACGAGAATGCTGCAATAAGGCGCTGTAAACGTCCCCGTAACTCTTTCTGTCATGTGTCCATCAAGAGAGTTAGTCGATCTACCCGAAGAGCAATGCATAACTTTCTCGCAGTGTCCGCTGATTCTTCCGAAATACGGCGGTAAGGGCGCACCCTTCGACTGAGCAGTGTAGATACCAATCTACCCTGAGCGTGTCTCATGAATGTGAACCGGATCCGAACAGGGAGGCACGTACTCTATATAACACATACTCTAGATAAACTGGAGCGCGAACACGTGTCATGCTAAACGCGGATGTCAAAACGCCATCGTCTCACTGACGAAGAAAAAGGAACGGAAGCCTCGAAGGCTATTCGTCGATCATCGGAGACATAACGGGGGATGATGGTCGTGGTATCACATCAGATCGCGACACGTATGACGCTTGCGCACTTAGTACGTAGAAGCTAGTCAACCTACTGGACAATAAGCCTCATATCCAAGTCCAGGCATATTGTGATCCATGTACAAGTCTGTACGCATCTATCAAATAAAAGTGCTGGACAAGGCGACACAGCTCGCGTGTGTTCCAGTCAGTTCGAAATATCCCGGGCCCTGCACGTCAGGTCACGTATCTAATACACAGTTAAAATCTCCGTGAGTATTACATGCCCACCGAAAAGAACATACACGCCCAGGTAACGGCAAAACACATTAGACTTGGCTCCTTGAGCTGGCCATAAAAACACACCATGCGTGGCCTGAATGACGATAAGACGCAGTCGAAAGCCAGTACCCAATCTAGCCCATTATAAAGAGGTGGTCTGGCAAAAGGCTTCGGTTAAAAATAATGATTCCAACTCCACTGAAGCGGGATGTCGCAAAAGAAAAGTACCCGTCAAAGCTGAACTTGTGCTTGAACGCACGATCGTGGCCAGTGTTAAAACATTGTGCATCTTGTAAGCACAGAACATCACAATGTTCTGCGTGCGCTGCGCTGATAACCTCGGCTTGTTTGGAGAGGTTAGGGAACTCTTGAATGTTTAAATGAATAATTCTTAGGTTCTCAGCCATATTTAAATACTAAAGTGAGCTTACTGACCGGGTCGTCTTGTTCAATTCGGCATCCCAGGGTTCAGGGGACATGCAGTGCACAGGCAACACAACACACTTCGGCCCTCTAGAAGAGGGTCGAGGCTTCTTCGGCTGCCGGGACTCGGAGCGGCTATCATGGGCGTCATCCGAGCTGGTGCCAGTCATGTGCGCACGTACGCCTACCTTCTCGAGTGGCAAGCATTACCACGTCACATTCGTCTTGGCTAGCTGAGGACTCAATGCTGCTGTCCACTCCGAGGCTGAAGCTACTTTCCGACGAATCAGGTAGTAGTAGGCATGCAGGGTCAACGTTCTCACCAGCAACGACCTTCACCGCTGGCTGCTTGTCGAGGCGCGTCAGTAAAGAGTTCCCATGGCGACTGGCCCCTTGTTCAAGGAAGTCGCGAGCCTGTCTTTCTGAAGGAATCAATGTGTTTGGGTCATTCGGTTCTAACGTGGCACCTGACGAAACGCCAGCGTCCATACACTTCAAATGTCGGAGACTACGGCACATTCAATCGCTGGAAATAAGGAAGTGACCAGCACGTCGCTCCCTTGATGCGTTTGCTTCTCAACAGGAGACACAAGCAAACATATCACGTTGTGCTTGCCTGGAATGGACGCCACGTCAACCATGTTGTCTTTTTTTCTTGTAGGCGAAGCGGGCAGACACTGCGTGCTGGGATTGGTCAAGCTGTACACCTCTTCGTTTCCTTTTAACGTAGCGTCTGGAGGTGAATTCTTGAATATTTCATTTGCAGCTCCGGTTTCTAGCTCAGGTGTCACCGCAAGGTGACGCGGTCGGTAGAGACGGAAAGATCCCCGCAGCACCATCCGAATATGAACAGCGCACTGGGCAGACGGTAGGGGGGTGACCATCTCCACAAAGATGGCAGGGGCGGACGCAACCTTCACTGTCGTGTCCATGAACAGAGCAGCGACCACAAAAATTCGGGGACCCTTAAGCTTCGCCTTTAAGAGTTGAACGCGATAGCGAAATCTGGCCCCTAGTGTGGACTTCAATCACTAAGTGCATACTTATTAATGTGTGTTACACACACACACACGCAGGCACACGCAGACAGACACACATGGGCGCACCCGCTTCCCTGTGCTAGAACGGCGGAACCGTAAAGGCTCTGCTGTAGTCGAGACATGCTTTTCACAATGCCTCGCAGATGACAGCACATTATCTCATGTTTGCTGTTTGTTTGATATGTTTTCGGCCAGTTGGTCATAGTTGTTCATTTTTTGAGCTGCTTGTAAGTTAATGTGTACGTGTTTTCAGCGGCCATGGGCACACGAAAATCGCACTGAAACAGTTGATGAAGTTAAGCGTCGGCTTGCGCGGTTGTGCGCTTCTACGATGCAAAATTAAATGCGTTAATCCTTTCGGCCCTGGCGGTGTCGATTGGCATCACCACACAATATATCCCCTAGCACCTCGGAAATGAAACCAAAACTGCTCATTCTTGGGACAATAATCATTCAATGGTGCCCACTGCGATTTGACACCAATGTTGTAGCATATTTGCGGAATAGGAGCCACAAAGAAGAAGAAGCTTGACCGAAGCCCTGGGTGACGCCGTGGTGGGTAAGCTGAGGCCGGTAAGCGCCATTTTCGGCACGTCGTACAAAAGCTGTTCCAATTAGTATCACACTGAGAAATAAGACGATGGTTCACATTTTGTGTACTCTAGTGAGTAGAAGGAAAACAGAAGCAATTTCTTGCATTTCACAACCACTGAGCCCTGATGACCTAATTTGACTCCATGTTAATTGTCCATAAATACTTGGGTCACTGGCTCAATTTATCCTTTTTCTTCTTCTGAGGTCCTAAATATTTCGAAAACAGGCACAGAAATGTTCTCCAACCAAAATAAAAACTCCAGGGCTGCAAGGGTTAAGGAGACTCCTTCCACTACAAGGCATTTATGCATGTTTTTTTTTTTCGAAGCAGTTGCAAGTGACATCGTGGCTTCGTGGTACGACACCTGCTTGCTACGCAGACGGCCCGGCTTATACCCTCAATGGGACCGACGATTTTTATTGTTTATTTTATTTGCATCTTTCTTGATTTTTCGGTCACGGACGATTTTTCGCTCACAACCAACGACACTGTCACCCACACCGACACCGGAATTTCTGCGAAACCAGATCTCTAACGCTATCGCGTTAAAGCGGTACTGTACAATGTGCACGGTAACAGACACTGATCCACACTGAAAGCAAGCACATTGTAGAGCACGGTTGTCGAGCGTGACTCGATGAGCAGGAACTCGAACGCAGTTGGGGACGGGATTCGTGGTGCTCATTTCCATCCGAACGAAACATGTGCCTGTGAGACTTCCGCGTCGTGCGCTCATGAAGCTAGCGTTTACAGACAACACCTTTCCGTATGGTGACAGAACCTGGACGAGGACTTCGTTGGGGCCGAAGGACGGTCGGAAGAAGCAGGCGACGTTTGTTACCTGCGGGTCAACAGGAACGACGGCAATACGCTCGCCACAGATGGAAAGGTAGCCACAGTGGACGATTAGAGTCATGGAAGCCATGCTCTTGGCGGTGACAAGGTAGGTCATGGCTTCCATATGCTGAATACAGTGTACCGCTGAAGGGCCAAGAATTCAGGCCGTCGCGTCGACGACGGTTTCCGGGCTAGTCCCCGCAGGCACATCGACGTTGAATACTTTGGCCTTTGAAGGAGTCCGCTGAGGCACCTGGTTGAGAACGTTAAGCAGAGACTAAGTTATACGTGGCCTCTGCGATTCGCTTGAGCAGTGCGATGGTGCGCAGCAGTACGTCGATTGTGTTTCAGTTAATTGAAGTAGTTAACTGAGGAAGAGACAGTTTTCTTGCGGGTGTGTGCCATCGTGATAAAACACACTAGCTACAGAACAGTCTCCTTTTATCTTAATATCTACGCAACTGTGCCAAATATTCTCCAAATGCTAAGACTCGCGCCATTAAAAACACTCAAATGGAACATTAGGCTGAGGCAAAAAAATCACAGCATATCCACGGAGTGAATGATGATGAGTGGGCGAAGCTGCGGAGGTTCATCGGTAAACCGTGAATATTCCGTGAATTCTGCCCAGTACATCATCACCGACGTGAGATCGGGCGCGTTTATACTAAAGGTTCGATGAGCTATGACGACTTGCAGCTCACTTTAATTTTACATGTACGCTGTGAATTTTCATTGTTTAGAAAACCATTGCTTTAGAAAACATCTCGCGTCTTTCGTTAAGCAGCTGGCGTCTTTTCGTTTTGCTTTAGAAACATCTGACGTTCTTTCGTTTTGCTTTTAAAAAACATCGGGCGTCTTTCGTTGGTTTATTTCATCAATCAACAACGTTTTGAACAAAATTTTTATTGTTTAATCACGCACAGGAGAAATCTCACCAGGCACTACCTTGGAGGTAAAGAATGGCTGCTAATGGGAATGAGAGACAGAAGAAGTCGGCTTTTAGCTAACGCTGCGAATTTTTTATTGTTCAACAACGCACAGGAAAAATCTCCCACCGGCACCACCTTGCAGGTCAAAGCGTAAGACTGGTTACGCACTACGACGAGGGACGAACGGGTGCCGCCTTAAGGAGCTTCGCCCCTAAAACCAGTCAAAAAGACGCCGGTCAAAGGGATGTAGTGGCACACACAACGACTGGACTAGCAACTCTGCTTTATTAGCTAACACCTCCCAGAAGAACCACGGCGCATTGGCTGATCACGTAAAACCATGAAGCCAAAACCCAAAACATGAAAAAAGCAAAAGCAGAAATTGGCCTACATAACGGCCAGGAATCTACCGCCAGAGTGACAGGAAGTCGCATTCCTTCTGTAGTAATGAAATGGACGTAGTGCTGACACAATCATCGCGGTGCATGTTTATATGATAAGCTTCAAGGATTTCGAGGGATCGCGTGTAACTGCTTCCGTAATGCACTCCAGAAGAGTTGCCACCACTGCGTTAAGATGAATTTTGACTGTCAGGTTCAGCGGTTGGAAGCAGCTGGTTTTCCCAAGCAGGTGTTGACAGCTGTAGCAGAAACGCTGCTGCAAAAGGTTAAAAGGCCGGCGAATAGATGTCCAGAACCAATAGATTCCCAGCGGAAGAGTGTTGTAGTGATGCCTTTTATATATAAGGTCTCCCACAATGTGAAAAAAGTCGCCTTGAGACAGGGCGTAGATGTTGTCTTTTCGGCGCCTTGCAAACTTTCTGCGCTGTGTGCACGTGTTGCTCGCGGAAACACTAGCACTCCGGTGTGTTCTATTCGGCATAAAACCAAGTACACTACCTGCGCGAAACATGTTGTGTATGCGATTCCGCTAACATGCGAAAAAGTATACATCGGCCAAACTGGCCGATGTTTGAATGAACGACTGCGCGAGCATCACAATTCGTTGAACACGTCAGACGGGGCAAATCTTCCCCGCCACTGCCTGATCTGTGGTTGTGTGCCGCTCTTTTCCAATGTTAAGATTTTGGGTGGAGGTGGGGGCAAGGAGGAGCGCGAAAGCCTTTACGCTTATCATATAAGCATGCACTGCGATGATTGTGTCAGCACTACGTCCATTTCATTACTACAGAAGGAATGCGAGTTCCTGTCACTCTGGCGGTAGATTCTTGGCCGTTATGTTGGCCAATTTCTGCGTTTGCTTTTTTCATGTTTTTGGTTTTGGCTTCATGGTTTTACGTGATCAGCTCATGCGCCGTGGTTCTTCTGGGAGGTGTTGTCAGCTAATAAAGCACAGTTGCTAGTCCAGTCGTTGTGTGTGTCACTTCTTCCCCTTGTCCGGCGTCTTCTTGACTGGTTTTTGCCTCAGCGTCATGTACCAACTGACCCAGACTTCGACGTTATTGGAACATTAAAGTTGCCTGTAGTCTTTCCACTCATTCATTCATTCATTCATTCATTCATTCATTCATTCATGCTATGGCTGCGGACCTTCAATTGATTGAACGTTCAGCGTACTTGGTGAGGATTGGTAGCTGACATTGAAACCGCAACATTCCAGGCAGTTTGATTATTTTGTTGTCGTTTGGATAAAGGATAAAATGCGAATACAATTTCGTATTTCAAAATACTTTTTATCGCATAGGTTATGAATAACGCTATTTAGATAGGCAGCAGAACTTTGCATGCTAACCCGTTCAAGCATGGCGGTCTTCCAGAAAAACTAAGCAAGCTGCCCCCTTACTCCCTTGGCTCCAACGACAGTCCACGTCAGGGAGTTGTCACTGAACATTTCTTGTACTTTATGAGGAACGCAGCTCACTAGCAGTAAGTTAGAACCCAAGCGTAAATCAAACCTTCGCCCAGAGCCGTCACTGCCCCAATGAGAGGGAACTTGTATGTATCGCACGTTCAAAGAACTTTCCAGAAATTTCCTTTCCGTAAACCTTTCATTGAGTGGATCGAGCCCGTAGCTGCGGAAAACAG